>NC_142165.1:80137236-80437503 GCF_029865625.1 Vigna umbellata | reverse complement strand
CATTAGTCTATAAGATGTGTGTAGTCGTTAAATGATCGTGGCCCATCCCTTAGCAACCTTTCTTTCTACCTACACTTATGTTTAGTTACGTGACTCTTTTCATAGGTGAATTCTTACATTTTGCATATAAGATTCTTTAGATTTTTTATGTTGTTACGCTTAGTGTTTTGTCGACTCGTTAATAGAAACACCATTTAGAAAACAAAAATATTTAATATATAAAACGTTTAATATATGATCTTTAAACTATATAAAACGTTAAATTTTTTAAAAGGACTTTGGGGTAACCCAATTTTAATTTTATTATATAAACTATATAATAATAATACTATTAACAATAATAATAATAATAAGTATTATTATTATTAGTTAGTCACGCACATACAACTCGATTCAAAGATATATAAAAAAGATAGTTTCAATGCTAACATGGAAAAGTGTTTTAAACCATATTAATTGAAGATGATTATTTATAGTTTTAATGAATTTTGAAAAATATGAATGTAACTAATGAAATTTATAAAAAAATATAAAATTTATAAAAAAATATAAAATTTATAAATTAATATTATAAAATTACAAAGTTTTTACGGAATTCACACCAGATGGACCATCCCAATTCTCTCTACTTCTCCCTACTTCCAGAGATTCACAATTTTTTTTGTCTTTATCAAGAGAACATGCCTCACACCAACCACTTTCAATTCACCCTGTTTTGTCTAAAAGGGCTTTTGGTTGACCCAATTTTGCTTTCTACACTTTCTTCTGTTCTTGGCACTCCCATATTTGTTTCATTTTTAGTTCATGTTTCTCACCTGTTCTTAATATCTCTTTTGGTCTCTCGAAAAGGAGAAATGTTCAAAGTGATTATACGTTTATTAAAAAATTAGAAATGGTTCCAACTTGTGTAAAAATGGGTTAAGTTAATCCTTTTTGCTTATAACGTAAAAAATGTAACGGTGTAGGTGCCCCCTAGGCAAAACATAATGATCTGTCCAATTCTTGTCATTGTGTGACACTGTGAGGTTAAATGACGTGTAAAATTAAAATTGCGACAAAATAAATGGATTATGTGGCAATGTTTTAACATATGTTAAAAAAAGAGGAGTTAGGGTTGGGATTCGTGCAACTTGGTTCCTGAGGTGATGAAAGTAGTTGTCATGAGATAGGAATGGCTTCTTGCATGAACCAAATTTGGGGTTCTTTAATTAATTATAAAATTAAAATGAAACACCTCACTATGTTGTTCCATCATTTAATTTAAAATTGTAATTTTAAATTTCATATCATAGTATCTCTAAGTTCTTTTCAAAATACTTATTTAAAAGTATTATTATGAATTCAAATTGTATAATTTATTTTTAAATTTGAAATCATTTTAAATTACAGATTTCAAATATATTTGAATAATAAATTTCAACACTTATAAATAAACTAGCTAAAGCACCTTACCTTAAGCGTCTCAAACTCTGAAAACAATCAAACTCTGAAAACAAACCAAATAAAGGATGGAAAACTAGACATTAACTAAGAAGTAAAATAAACAAAAAATGTTATTTACACCTTTAACTTTTAAAAACATTCTAAAAAATTTGAAAATTTTAGTACATTTGAGAAAGCTTCTTTTGAAAGTCAATTTTAAGAAGAAAAAGAATACCCATATATTATATTGAGAAAGCTTCTTAGATTATACAATTGATAATCTAAGTTGGAAACACATAACTTCTATCTGAATGAAACAAAATAAGATAGACACAAAATTATATGAACATATATATGAAAACTAAGAGGATGATGTTATTAATGATAAACTCTAAAATTTTGTAAAATTGGGAAATGTAAATTTTGTCTCACAAAATTGTAATAAAGTGAAAAAAAAAAACATAAAAATACACCAAAAACAACAAGTTTGAGCCTTACAAAAAATTACGAAAATCTTAATAAAATGAAATGGTTCAAAGAAAAACCTTAGAGTAGTTTTCTAACTTTAAATAATAGGTCGAAACATTATACTCTTTTCCAGAAAAAAAAAAAACAAGACTATTTTTTGAATCTTTTATCTAAAGTCTACTATACATTATTGTTAAAACTATAATTAAAAAATATAAACGTACATTAATTTATAAATATATTTTGAAACCGTTAAAAAGAAAATATTTATGAATATAATATAAATACATAATTACATTAATGATAAAATTAAAACTTTCTATAAATAAATTATACGGCTATTAATTCCATGAAAACATACATATATCTATATCTATATAAGGCAATGAGTAGTGTTTGAAACTATAATTAAGAGAAAGAAGATGAAGGTGTGTTTGGTATTGCTGATTCTAATAGTTGTTTCCATTGAGATTGGTATGTGATATAAGGTTTGAAAGTTGATTTTTGGTTTAAAATAAGTTTGTAAAGTTAAGAGTCATGGTTTAACATTGAAATATATTATGTATGTTTTGTGAAACAGAAAGCCAAGGGCCATTGAAAATGATAGAAGGAAAAGTGTGTGAAGTGATGCTATCTGACGATTGTGAAATTGATAATTGCTTCGTTGATTGCCCCAAGAAATATGGAGCAGGTGCAAGTGCTCATTGTAGCCTTAAAGGGGAATGCTTATGCGATTATCCATGTTGAGATATTTTTACAACCTTTTCTTTCATTTAATATATAATTCCACACTTATAATGTCATATTCAAACTAAATAAAATTATTCTCTTATCATTATATTTATTTATGTTCTTCTTCTCAATCCTTCTCCACAGTCTAATTATTCTTTACTTCAAACAATAACTTTGAAGTTTAGTTAGTATATATGTCAATGTATGATGTTTATTTTTCTCTTATCTATATTAACTATAGAAAAAAAAATTAAACAACTTCAGACTTAATAAATTTTTGTTAGATAATGTAAAAACCGAATTTTTGTAATTTTTTTCTTTCCTAAATTTATGTATTTCCTTTTTTAAAAAAATCAATTTTTCACTTATTTTTCTAAAATTTATGTCTTTTATACTTTTTGAGTTCAATTGCAATTGAAATATCAATTTTTTCTTTTTTTTGTTTTTTACTTTTTATTAAAAAATGTATAACAAACATGTAGCCCTTTCACAAATCAAAATACCATACACAAGAAATTTATCCAATAATTTTTCATACTTCTCACGTATACCAATATTATTATTATTATTATTATTATTATTATTATTTAAATATCAGACACTGTGAAACAACCGGTAGCAACAACCGAAATTGTTGCTACAGTGAAAATGTTTGGCTATAACTAGAGTATTCCTCCGCGTTGAGCGACACTTGAGTCTCATAATGGAGCGTGAGTTTGCTATCCTTGAGTGTCCTTCGAGAGTGTCCTAATTTTGTGAGGAACCTCTCTCTCTAAGTATGCCTTTTGTTTTCGCATTCTTGTAAGTGTTTCATCCTCTCAATCTTTCGTTTTGTTCCTTCTTTCCTTTAAGCTTTCTTTTAATCCATGTTCTTTTACATTTACGTCCGTTCGTTGTTCTTGTTATACTTTTTTATTTGTTTTGTTATTTCACCACTCTTCACTTTTTTTTATACTAATAAACTAATAATGGGGTATATAAGCTGGAAAACTGTTGTTAACCTCCCTTCGTGAACAATGCTACGTACCCTAAATCTGGTAAGATCCTTTGTGAAGACCGGGATACATCTGGTCTGGACTTCAACCTAGACTATGGACAAAATTGAGTTAAAAGAAAACTAATTGTATCAACCCTCTTTGACACAAACATAATATTTCTGCACTTTTGTTTCTTAGAAAAATGAACAAAAATTTTAAAAATTTGGAAGTTCAAGACAAGTTGGGATATAAACAATGGTCCTTTTCTTCTTAACTTTATTTTTACTATTTTTATTATTTAAATAATTTTATATTCATATTAACATTATTATTATTATTATTATTATTATTATTATTATTATTGTTATTGTTGTTATTATTGTTACTCATTATTTTTCTTCTAGTAATATATTGGTTCTTTTTGTCCTTTTAAGTTTTTATTATTTAATTTTACTTTTAATGATATATTGATCCTTTTACTATTTATATTCTTATTATTTAACTATATTCTGTCTACTATACTTTTTCAGTTCTTTAGTTTGTTTATATTTTTTATTTAATTTATTTTTAATTATATACTAGTCCATTTCTCTTTATGTTTCTTTAATTAAATTATATTTAAAGCCTTTGTTTGAATTATTCTTTTATGTTTTAATTTTAAATATTATGCTTATAATTCAAGAAATTTATATAAAAAAAGCATAAAAATAAATAAATTTTAATTAAACAAACATTGATGAAAAGAAGTTATCTATATACTTTATTATTATCTTTATATTTTTCAATTATTCTTTCATATTTGTTTATATTATTATCTTTATATTTTTCAATTATTTGTTCATATTTGTTTATATTGTGTTTATAAATTATTGACTAAAATAATGTATGATGTATCCTAATAATAAAGTTTTAGTAATGCTTGAAACTATATTAAAATGTCTTAAGTAGGTTAGTTGAACTTAGGAAGAGTCCTTTGATTTGCTTGTGTTAATACATGAGTTTCTACATTTGAAAAGTAAGAGTCCTTTAGTTTGCTTGTGTTAACACATGACTTTCTACATTTGAAAAGTCATAATTTAGTATAGTGCATTATTAAAGGTAAGGATCATGATAAGGTTTAAGACAATTGTGCAGGGAATATCTATATAATTTAGAGTAGTATCCTAAATTAGGATATTCATAGACTAAATTTATGACTATTTAATACCTGCTCAACATGGTCAAAGTTATGTAATGAGTATATATGTTTTTATGGACTCTAAGAAGGTTAATATTCTTGAGAAAAAAAATTATTATAATTATAACACTAATTTTAGTGAAAAATATTCAACTACATAATATTTTTTTAATAACTTTTAATGTTTACAATGGATCATTGGATATAAGACATGAATCCATATGTTTGATAAAAAAATATATTGAGTCTTATAGTTGTATCATGTTACAAAATTAGCAAGTGTACCAAATCATGAATTAATAAAGATGATAAGTCTAGATATAATTTCCCATATACTTATGTTGTTTAGAAAAATAATGTTTATTCACTACAATGTTTAATGACTTTTGCATGGGTTAAACGGTCTACAATAGTTGTTAGACGCTATTATATTGGTTCGTTTCAACCTGAGCAACGTCCACTTCTTCCTTAAGACCTCTTAAAGGATTCCACTAATCTTTAACAAAGATTACACAAGTTTCACCATTTCTGGTTTAAAACGAATATCAACCACTACTGGTCTCAACACTAGTTTCACCATTAATCTTTTAAGTTTTTCTCTCTCTCTCTTTCTTTCTTTTTACTCAACAGGATCTGACTCTAGATAGTTTTAAGAGAACTCTTGATCTTCCATGATGATGATTTTTCTTTTCATTCCATAAGAATCAATCCTCATCTTCAGTTTTTTCTTTTTCTTCAAGGATATTCTATTTATACACCTTTTGACAATGTAACCGGTGGACGATGCTTGTCCTTAAGATTTGGTGATAATATATCTGTTAGATGAAGCTTGTCCTCGAGTTCATAGCTTTGTCATAGATGGCAGTCATAGCTTGATGTCTTTTTGTCAGAGCAAACTTACTTTTTTAGTACTTCATCAAAAGTAGATTGTACTATCTCTTTGGCGTGACTTTTGATGAGATGATCGTTCCATAAGTGTCTTCTTGTCTTTAACATTTATTTCTGACTTGTACTTGATAGAGCAGGTTGACACTTGTAATAGGCAATCTGCAGAAGGTAGAGTATATATGCATGCAGCAAATATGTTCTTTCTTTTATTACTTTTGCTAGTTTTGAACATTGAACATTTAATGACATTTAACGCTTTTCGCATTCTCTACCGTTCAGGTAGGATTTGATTGTTTGAGCTTTCTAGTGAAGATACCAAATGTTTTATGAGAGCTTCATTGCTGGATGAAAACACGTTTGACACATGGTATCATTTAGCCTATGGGAGACTTCTCCTAACGACACTTTGTTTAGTAGATACTCGTTGAGTTCAAGAGCATTTTTAGTAAGACATCTTTTATCATGTGTTTTTGGAACAAGATTTGTCCTTTTTAGTGCATTTACCCAAAATATCATCTTATGATAAGATTTCGTCTACCTTATTTAACTAGGCATGCCACGAGTGCATTTAGCAAGACTCACATTAAATAGCTAAACCGTTTAATGGTGCGTCTTTTATAAAGACCTTTCTCTTAGCGGTTCTCTTATACCTTATTTTCTTATTTGTATTGTGAATTTTAGAATAATACGTAGTCAGTTATCTTTTGTTAGTGTTGTTCATTAGTCTATAAGATGTGTGTAGTCGTTAAATGATCGTGGCCCATCCCTTAGCAACCTTTCTTTCTACCTACACTTATGTTTAGTTACGTGACTCTTTTCATAGGTGAATTCTTACATTTTGCATATAAGATTCTTTAGATTTTTTATGTTGTTACGCTTAGTGTTTTGTCGACTCGTTAATAGAAACACCATTTAGAAAACAAAAAATATTTAATATATAAAACGTTTAATATATGATCTTTAAACTATATAAAACGTTAAATTTTTTAAAAGGACTTTGGGCTAACCCAATTTTAATTTTATTATTTAAACTATATAATAATAATACTATTAACAATAATAATAATAATAAGTATTATTATTATTAGTTAGTCACGCACATACAACTCGATTCAAAGATATATAAAAAAGATAGTTTCATACCTAACATGGAAAAGTGTTTTAAACCATATTAATTGAAGATGATTATTTATAGTTTTAATGAATTTTGAAAAATATGAATGTAACTAATGAAATTTATAAAAAAATATAAAATTTATAAAAAAAATATAAAATTTATAAATTAATATTATAAAATTACAAAGTTTTTACGGAATTCACACCAGATGGACCATCCCAATTCTCTCTACTTCTCCCTACTTCCAGAGATTCACAATTTTTTTTGTCTTTATCAAGAGAACATGCCTCACACCAACCACTTTCAATTCACCCTGTTTTGTCTAAAAGGGCTTTTGGTTGACCCAATTTTGCTTTCTACACTTTCTTCTGTTCTTGGCACTCCCATATTTGTTTCATTTTTAGTTCATGTTTCTCACCTGTTCTTAATATCTCTTTTGGTCTCTCGAAAAGGAGAAATGTTCAAAGTGATTATACGTTTATTAAAAAATTAGAAATGGTTCCAACTTGTGTAAAAATGGGTTAAGTTAATCCTTTTTGCTTATAACGTCAAAAATGTAACGGTGTAGGTGCCCCCTAGGCAAAACATAATGATCTGTCCAATTCTTGTCATTGTGTGACACTGTGAGGTTAAATGACGTGTAAAATTAAAATTGCGATAAAATAAATGGATTATGTGGCAATGTTTTAACATATGTTAAAAAAAGAGGAGTTAGGGTTGGGGTTCGTGCAACTTGGTTCCTGAGGTGATGAAAGTAGTTGTCATGAGATAGGAATGGCTTCTTGCATGAACCAAATTTGGGGTTCTTTAATTAATTATAAAATTAAAATGAAACACCTCACTATGTTGTTCCATCATTTAGTTTAAAATTGTAATTTTAAATTTCATATCATAGTATCTCTAAGTTCTTTTCAAAATACTTATTTAAAAGTATTATTATGAATTCAAATTGTATAATTTATTTTTAAATTTGAAATCATTTTAAATTACAGATTTCAAATATATTTGAATAATAAATTTCAACACTTATAAATAAACTAGCTAAAGCACCTTACCTTAAGCGTCTCAAACTCTGAAAACAATCAAACTCTGAAAACAAACCAAATAAAGGATGGAAAACTAGACATTAACTAAGAAGTAAAATAAACAAAAAATGTTATTTACACCTTTAACTTTTAAAAACATTCTAAAAAATTTGAAAATTTTAGTACATTTGAGAAAGCTTCTTTTGAAAGTCAATTTTAAGAAGAAAAAGAATACCCATATATTATATTGAGAAAGCTTCTTAGATTATACAATTGATAATCTAAGTTGGAAACACATAACTTCTATCTGAATGAAACAAAATAAGATAGACACAAAATTATATGAACATATATATGAAAACTAAGAGGATGATGTTATTAATGATAAACTCTAAAATTTTGTAAAATTGGGAAATGTAAATTTTGTCTCACAAAATTGTAATAAAGTGAAAAAAAAAACATAAAAATACACCAAAAACAACAAGTTTGAGCCTTACAAAAAATTACGAAAATCTTAATAAAATGAAATGGTTCAAAGAAAAACCTTAGAGTAGTTTTCTAACTTTAAATAATAGGTCGAAACATTATACTCTTTTCCAGAAAAAAAAAACAAGACTATTTTTTGAATCTTTTATCTAAAGTCTACTATACATTATTGTTAAAACTATAATTAAAAAATATAAACGTACATTAATTTATAAATATATTTTGAAACCGTTAAAAAGAAAATATTTATGAATATAATATAAATACATAATTACATTAATGATAAAATTAAAACTTTCTATAAATAAATTATACGGCTATTAATTCCATGAAAACATACATATATCTATATCTATATAAGGCAATGAGTAGTGTTTGAAACTATAATTAAGAGAAAGAAGATGAAGGTGTGTTTGGTATTGCTGATTCTAATAGTTGTTTCCATTGAGATTGGTATGTGATATAAGGTTTGAAAGTTGATTTTTGGTTTAAAATAAGTTTGTAAAGTTAAGAGTCATGGTTTAACATTGAAATATATTATGTATGTTTTGTGAAACAGAAAGCCAAGGGCCATTGAAAATGATAGAAGGAAAAGTGTGTGAAGTGATGCTATCTGACGATTGTGAAATTGATAATTGCTTCGTTGATTGCCCCAAGAAATATGGAGCAGGTGCAAGTGCTCATTGTAGCCTTAAAGGGGAATGCTTATGCGATTATCCATGTTGAGATATTTTTACAACCTTTTCTTTCATTTAATATATAATTCCACACTTATAATGTCATATTCAAACTAAATAAAATTATTCTCTTATCATTATATTTATTTGTTCTTCTTCTCAATCCTTCTCCACAGTCTAATTATTCTTTACTTCAAACAATAACTTTGAAGTTTAGTTAGTATATATGTCAATGTATGATGTTTATTTTTCTCTTATCTATATTAACTATAGAAAAAAAAATTAAACAACTTCAGACTTAATAAATTTTTGTTAGATAATGTAAAAACCGAATTTTTGTAATTTTTTTCTTTCCTAAATTTATGTATTTCCTTTTTTAAAAAAATCAATTTTTCACTTATTTTTCTAAAATTTATGTCTTTTATACTTTTTGAGTTCAATTGCAATTGAAATATCAATTTTTTCTTTTTTTTGTTTTTTACTTTTTATTAAAAAATGTATAACAAACATGTAGCCCTTTCACAAATCAAAATACCATACACAAGAAATTTATCCAATAATTTTTCATACTTCTCACGTATACCATTATTATTATTATTATTATTATTATTATTATTATTATTATTATTATTATTATTATTTAAATATCAGACACTGTGAAACAACCGGTAGCAACAACCGAAATTGTTGCTACAGTGAAAATGTTTGGCTATAACTAGAGTATTCCTCCGCGTTGAGCGACACTTGAGTCTCATAATGGAGCGTGAGTTTGCTATCCTTGAGTGTCCTTCGAGAGTGTCCTAATTTTGTGAGGAACCTCTCTCTCTAAGTATGCCTTTTGTTTTCGCATTCTTGTAAGTGTTTCATCCTCTCAATCTTTCGTTTTGTTCCTTCTTTCCTTTAAGCTTTCTTTTAATCCATGTTCTTTTACATTTACGTCCGTTCGTTGTTCTTGTTATACTTTTTTATTTGTTTTGTTATTTCACCACTCTTCACTTTTTTTTATACTAATAAACTAATAATGGGGTATATAAGCTGGAAAACTGTTGTTAACCTCCCTTCGTGAACAATGCTACGTACCCTAAATCTGGTAAGATCCTTTGTGAAGACCGGGATACATCTGGTCTGGACTTCAAACTAGACTATGGACAAAATTGAGTTAAAAGAAAACTAATTGTATCAACCCTCTTTGACACAAACATAATATTTCTGCACTTTTGTTTCTTAGAAAAATGAACAAAAATTTTAAAAATTTGGAAGTTCAAGACAAGTTGGGATATAAACAATGGTCCTTTTCTTCTTAACTTTATTTTTACTATTTTTATAATTTAAATAATTTTATATTCATATTAATATTATTATTATTATTATTATTATTATTATTATTGTTATTGTTGTTATTATTGTTACTCATTATTTTTCTTCTAGTAATATATTGGTTCTTTTTGTCCTTTTAAGTTTTTATTATTTAATTTTACTTTTAATGATATATTGATCCTTTTACTATTTATATTCTTATTATTTAACTATATTCTGTCTACTATACTTTTTCAGTTCTTTAGTTTGTTTATATTTTTTATTTAATTTATTTTTAATTATATACTAGTCCATTTCTCTTTATGTTTCTTTAATTAAATTATATTTAAAGCCTTTGTTTGAATTATTCTTTTATGTTTTAATTTTAAATATTATGCTTATAATTCAAGAAATTTATATAAAAAAAGCATAAAAATAAATAAATTTTAATTAAACAAACATTGATGAAAAGAAGTTATCTATATACTTTATTATTATCTTTATATTTTTCAATTATTCTTTCATATTTGTTTATATTATTATCTTTATATTTTTCAATTATTTGTTCATATTTGTTTATATTGTGTTTATAAATTATTGACTAAAATAATGTATGATGTATCCTAATAATAAAGTTTTAGTAATGCTTGAAACTATATTAAAATGTCTTAAGTAGGTTAGTTGAACTTAGGAAGAGTCCTTTGATTTGCTTGTGTTAATACATGAGTTTCTACATTTGAAAAGTAAGAGTCCTTTAGTTTGCTTGTGTTAACACATGACTTTCTACATTTGAAAAGTCATAATTTAGTATAGTGCATTATTAAAGGTAAGGATCATGATAAGGTTTAAGACAACAATTATTGTGCAGGGAATATCTATATAATTTAGAGTAGTATCCTAAATTAGGATATTCATAGACTAAATTTATGACTATTTAATACCTGCTCAACATGGTCAAAGTTATGTAATGAGTATATATGTTTTTATGGACTCTAAGAAGGTTAATATTCTTGAGAAAAAAAATTATTATAATTATAACACTAATTTTAGTGAAAAATATTCAACTACATAATATTTTTTTAATAACTTTTAATGTTTACAATGGATCATTGGATATAAGACATGAATCCATATGTTTGATAAAAAAATATATTGAGTCTTATAGTTGTATCATGTTACAAAATTAGCAAGTGTACCAAATCATGAATTAATAAAGATGATAAGTCTAGATATAATTTCCCATATACTTATGTTGTTTAGAAAAATAATGTTTATTCACTACAATGTTTAATGACTTTTGCATGGGTTAAACGGTCTACAATAGTTGTTAGACGCTATTATATTGGTTCGTTTCAACCTGAGCAACGTCCACTTCTTCCTTAAGACCTCTTAAAGGATTCCACTAATCTTTAACAAAGATTACACAAGTTTCACCATTTCTGGTTTAAAACAAATATCAACCACTACTGGTCTCAACACTAGTTTCACCATTAATCTTTTAAGTTTTTCTCTCTCTCTCTTTCTTTCTTTTTACTCAACAGGATCTGACTCTAGATAGTTTTAAGAGAACTCTTGATCTTCCATGATGATGATTTTTCTTTTCATTCCATAAGAATCAATCCTCATCTTCAGTTTTTTCTTTTTCTTCAAGGATATTCTATTTATAAACCTTTTGACAATGTAACCGGTGGACGATGCTTGTCCTTAAGATTTGGTGATAATATATCTGTTAGATGAAGCTTGTCCTCGAGTTCATAGCTTTGTCATAGATGGCAGTTGTAACACCCAAATATTTTAAAGGGTATTACTGATAGTAGAGACTAAATTAATTTAATATCTCATATAAACAATCAAACTTTATTTCAATTACTCCAAAGTACAATACCAAACATACAAACTTTAAACAATATAGTCTTCACCATTGAAATTTCAACTTATAAGTTTTACACAACATAATCTTCCCAATACAAATTTATTCTTTTTACAAAAATTCCTGAAAGTTTTTCCCCGCATCTCTCTCATCTCTAAGCTTTTTCAACCGCATCTGCAACATTATCTAATCACATATAACATGAGTTATATGATCATAGTACAAACAAATAAGGGTAAGCCAACCATATCATAAAATCATTAAACTTTTAATAAAAATATTATAATCATGTATTTTTGCAATTGATAAAATATCATTATTCCGATGTCATTAATTCATCATTATCAAAATCATCTTCCTCATTCCCATAAATCTTACAAGTGTACCATGCTTACTCATGAAGCCTTATGGTCAGACCGCTCTCTGCCTGCTTCCTTAAGCCTCACTTATATACTATGTCTTACTTTCTGAAGCCTTATGGTCAGACCCCTCTCTGCCTGCTTCTATAAACCTCAATGTTACTTTGTTCATACCAAACTCTCATGGTATAACTCGATCATACTACTCCCGGTAGTAACATCATTTCATAAGTAATGAATTTCTCATATCCACCCCAACATTTCATAAAACCAACAATTCATACCCTCTTATCCACCTAACTCAATCATGTTCATTCTTTAATCATGAATTCATAATAACCCGTTTTGGTATCAATAAATTAAACATATTGCCAAATATCATGCTTCATATTATAAACTCATTTTGCCCATAACGAGTATAACTCAACATATTTTCACCAAACAAAGATTATGGATCAACAAAAATATATCAACATATCTTAGGAACTACATAATAAAGTCTGGGCTCAATGTAATAACAAATAAATATATATGAAGTTTTTACCATGATAACGTTATGCATCTACAATTGACTTATTTTATTTTATTTTCATCCTATTAGAGATCTTTCTTTACCCCAATTGGTCACCGGAGAGGACCCAGATGTCTGAACGCATCAAACTCACCTTCGACGCCAGCACATATGACTAGTCACAACTGACTGGACCAGGCCAGGGCTGCTCTATGATCAGGGATGTGCCAACTCAGGTTTTTAAGGTTCCTCTATCCTACCAACAAAGGGAGGCCCTTAATAATTTACAATTTATTTATTTAATTTATCTACCTTGTTCTCTTATGCTCTAAATCTAAAATACCTAATTTTAATATTTTACTTCCTCTCACAACAACCTCAAACAGTATCTGTATATTTAATACCCATGTACAAGTTATTACAGAACCCTTTCTCCAAACCTTCCAACAAGATCAATTTCAGTCAACAAACTCATTCAATAAATTCATCACAATAAACATCCATAATAGAATTCATACAAGATAATTATAAATAATTAACAATAATAAAATATTACTATAAATGGTCATAGAAGAATACAATATTTGACAATCATAAAAATAATCTTAATATAAAATTTTATGGGGAAACAAGAAGTTGAATCTGGCAGAGCCGGTTAGACAACTTCTAATCCATCAAACAATACAATATAATTAAATAACAAGAACAATACATGTTTGGGGAAATAAGAAGTTGAATCTGGCAGAGCCGGTTAGACAACTTCTAATCCATCCAACAATACGATATAATTAAATAACAAGAACAATACATGTCTGGGGAAATAAGAAGTTGAATCTGGCAGAGCCGGTTAGACAACTTCTAATCCTTCCAAAAATTGCAATAAAATAAATAAGTAAAGCAATAAATAGTTTGGGGAAACAGGAAGTTGAATCTGGCAGAGCCGGTTAGACAACTTCTAATCCTTCCAAAAATGTAATAAAATAAGTAAGGAAAGAAATAAAAAAAATTTGGGGAATCAAGAAATTGAATCTGGCAGAGCCGGTTAGACAATTTCTAATCCTTCCAAACTACAATAAAAATAAATAAGGAAAACAATAAAATGTTTGGGGAAACAAGAAATTGAATCTGGCAGAGCCGGTTAGACAATTTCTAATCCTTCCAAATTACAAAAATAAACAACTAATAACATACAAATGGCATAACATATTCAACATCACAATTTACAACTATCACACTCGGATATCAACACAAAAGCATACTCTCATTTAAATTCAAGATCATACATAAACAAAATATTCCATATTCAAGATTTAAGATCAAACAAAAGCAAAATATAGCATATTCAAGACTCAAGATAATATAAAAGGAATTACTCAAAGTAGCTCCCCTTACCTCTATTCCAGACTTAGTTTCCTCTTCTCAAACCGTTCTCCGGAAACTTCCAGAATTTCCCCTCTTCAACTAGAATTTCCTCCAACTCTCTTCTCTCACAATTTCTCTAGAATTTTGGTGTAAATCTTCAGCCTCCCCCCTTGGCTATTTATAGCCAAAAATTTTACTATTCATTTTTACTATTCATTTTTACTATTCACTTTTACTATTCATTTTTACTATTCAAAAATTATTTTTTTATTCACCATTCTTATCTCTGAATGATTAATTCTACGTGGAGTGTTCTCTTCCACAAATTATTTTAATATTTTTTTTTTTACCATTCACTATTCACTATTTACTATTTACTATTTACTATTCACTATTCACTTTTCTAAAAAAAATCCTAAATAAGTTATCAAAATTTTGAAGCTCTCCCTCTAGAATTACTATAATTTTATATCCAAAAATATACATTTTTCTATCCATTAAAATTATTATTACTAATAAAATGCTAAAAATTACTATTAGAAATATATATATATATATATATATATATATTTTTTTATGGGTCTTACAGCAGTCATAGCTTGATGTCTTTTTGTCAGAGCAAACTTACTTTTTTAGTACTTCATCAAAAGTAGATTGTACTATCTCTTTGGCGTGACTTTTGATGAGATGATCGTTCCATAAGTGTCTTCTTGTCTTTAACATTTATTTCTGACTTGTACTTGATAGAGCAGGTTGACACTTGTAATAGGCAATCTGCAGAAGGTAGAGTATATATGCATGCAGCAAATATGTTCTTTCTTTTATTACTTTTGCTAGTTTTGAACATTGAACATTTAATGACATTTAACGCTTTTCGCATTCTCTACCGTTCAGGTAGGATTTGATTGTTTGAGCTTTCTAGTGAAGATACCAAATGTTTTATGAGAGCTTCATTGCTGGATGAAAACACGTTTGACACATGGTATCATTTAGCCTATGGGAGACTTCTCCTAACGACACTTTGTTTAGTAGATACTCGTTGAGTTCAAGAGCATTTTTAGTAAGACATCTTTTATCATGTGTTTTTGGAACAAGATTTGTCCTTTTTAGTGCATTTACCGAAAATATCATCTTATGATAAGATTTCGTCTACCTTATTTAACTAGGCATGCCACGAGTGCATTTAGCAAGACTCACATTAAATAGCTAAACCGTTTAATGGTGCGTCTTTTATAAAGACCTTTCTCTTAGCGGTTCTCTTATACCTTATTTTCTTATTTGTATTGTGAATTTTAGAATAATACGTAGTCAGTTATCTTTTGTTAGTGTTGTTCATTAGTCTATAAGATGTGTGTAGTCGTTAAATGATCGTGGCCCATCCCTTAGCAACCTTTCTTTCTACCTACACTTATGTTTAGTTACGTGACTCTTTTCATAGGTGAATTCTTACATTTTGCATATAAGATTCTTTAGATTTTTTATGTTGTTACGCTTAGTGTTTTGTCGACTCGTTAATAGAAACACCATTTAGAAAACAAAAAATATTTAATATATAAAACGTTTAATATATGATCTTTAAACTATATAAAACGTTAAATTTTTTAAAAGGACTTTGGGCTAACCCAATTTTAATTTTATTATTTAAACTATATAATAATAATACTATTAACAATAATAATAATAATAAGTATTATTATTATTAGTTAGTCACGCACATACAACTCGATTCAAAGATATATAAAAAAGATAGTTTCATACCTAACATGGAAAAGTGTTTTAAACCATATTAATTGAAGATGATTATTTATAGTTTTAATGAATTTTGAAAAATATGAATGTAACTAATGAAATTTATAAAAAAATATAAAATTTATAAAAAAAATATAAAATTTATAAATTAATATTATAAAATTACAAAGTTTTTACGGAATTCACACCAAATGGACCATCCCAATTCTCTCTACTTCTCCCTACTTCCAGAGATTCACAATTTTTTTTGTCTTTATCAAGAGAACATGTCTCACACCAACCACTTTCAATTCACCCTGTTTTGTCTAAAAGGGCTTTTGGTTGACCCAATTTTGCTTTCTACACTTTCTTCTGTTCTTGGCACTCCCATATTTGTTTCATTTTTAGTTCATGTTTCTCACCTGTTCTTAATATCTCTTTTGGTCTCTCGAAAAGGAGAAATGTTCAAAGTGATTATACGTTTATTAAAAAATTAGAAATGGTTCCAACTTGTGTAAAAATGGGTTAAGTTAATCCTTTTTGCTTATAACGTCAAAAATGTAACGGTGTAGGTGCCCCCTAGGCAAAACATAATGATCTGTCCAATTCTTGTCATTGTGTGACACTGTGAGGTTAAATGACGTGTAAAATTAAAATTGCGATAAAATAAATGGATTATGTGGCAATGTTTTAACATATGTTAAAAAAAGAGGAGTTAGGGTTGGGGTTCGTGCAACTTGGTTCCTGAGGTGATGAAAGTAGTTGTCATGAGTAGGGATGGCAACGGATCGGGTCGGGCACGGATAGTGCCTACCCGCAACCCGACCCGATAAAAAAAAATCCACCCGCTACCCGACCCGCTACCCGCACGGATATCCGCTTAAAAAATATCCGCGGATATTTTAAAACCCGCGGATATCCGTGGATACCCGTGGATATCCCATAAATATTTAAAAAAATATATTTTTATAAAATATTATAATAAAATTTAAATAAAATTACAAAAAATATATAAAATATAATATATATTAAATTAAATATAAATTAAAATATAATTTTAATTATATTTAACTTTATAAAATATAAATTAATGTTAATTTTAATTAAATTTAACTTAATAAAATATAAATTAAATTTTTATTTTTATTTTTTGCGGGTAGCGGATATCCGTGGATACGGATAGTATAATACCCGCACCCGACCCGTTTATAAGCGGGTATTAAAAAACCCGCTACCCGCAACCCGCGGATAGTAAATATCCGCGGGTACCAACTATCCGTCGCGGATTTTATCCGCGGATATCCGCGGGCGCGGATTTTTTTGCCATCCCTAGTCATGAGATAGGAATGGCTTCTTGCATGAACCAAATTTGGGGTTCTTTAATTAATTATAAAATTAAAATGAAACACCTCACTATGTTGTTCCATCATTTAGTTTAAAATTGTAATTTTAAATTTCATATCATAGTATCTCTAAGTTCTTTTCAAAATACTTATTTAAAAGTATTATTATGAATTCAAATTGTATAATTTATTTTTAAATTTGAAATCATTTTAAATTACAGATTTCAAATATATTTGAATAATAAATTTCAACACTTATAAATAAACTAGCTAAAGCACCTTACCTTAAGCGTCTCAAACTCTGAAAACAATCAAACTCTGAAAACAAACCAAATAAAGGATGGAAAACTAGACATTAACTAAGAAGTAAAATAAACAAAAAATGTTATTTACACCTTTAACTTTTAAAAACATTCTAAAAAATTTGAAAATTTTAGTACATTTGAGAAAGCTTCTTTTGAAAGTCAATTTTAAGAAGAAAAAGAATACCCATATATTATATTGAGAAAGCTTCTTAGATTATACAATTGATAATCTAAGTTGGAAACACATAACTTCTATCTGAATGAAACAAAATAAGATAGACACAAAATTATATGAACATATATATGAAAACTAAGAGGATGATGTTATTAATGATAAACTCTAAAATTTTGTAAAATTGGGAAATGTAAATTTTGTCTCACAAAATTGTAATAAAGTGAAAAAAAAAAACATAAAAATACACCAAAAACAACAAGTTTGAGCCTTACAAAAAATTACGAAAATCTTAATAAAATGAAATGGTTCAAAGAAAAACCTTAGAGTAGTTTTCTAACTTTAAATAATAGGTCGAAACATTATACTCTTTTCCAGAAAAAAAAAACAAGACTATTTTTTGAATCTTTTATCTAAAGTCTACTATACATTATTGTTAAAACTATAATTAAAAAATATAAACGTACATTAATTTATAAATATATTTTGAAACCGTTAAAAAGAAAATATTTATGAATATAATATAAATACATAATTACATTAATGATAAAATTAAAACTTTCTATAAATAAATTATACGGCTATTAATTCCATGAAAACATACATATATCTATATCTATATAAGACAATGAGTAGTGTTTGAAACTATAATTAAGAGAAAGAAGATGAAGGTGTGTTTGGTATTGCTGATTCTAATAGTTGTTTCCATTGAGATTGGTATGTGATATAAGGTTTGAAAGTTGATTTTTGGTTTAAAATAAGTTTGTAAAGTTAAGAGTCATGGTTTAACATTGAAATATATTATGTATGTTTTGTGAAACAGAAAGCCAAGGGCCATTGAAAATGATAGAAGGAAAAGTGTGTGAAGTGATGCTATCTGACGATTGTGAAATTGATAATTGCTTCGTTGATTGCCCCAAGAAATATGGAGCAGGTGCAAGTGCTCATTGTAGCCTTAAAGGGGAATGCTTATGCGATTATCCATGTTGAGATATTTTTACAACCTTTTCTTTCATTTAATATATAATTCCACACTTATAATGTCATATTCAAACTAAATAAAATTATTCTCTTATCATTATATTTATTTATGTTCTTCTTCTCAATCCTTCTCCACAGTCTAATTATTCTTTACTTCAAACAATAACTTTGAAGTTTAGTTAGTATATATGTCAATGTATGATGTTTATTTTTCTCTTATCTATATTAACTATAGAAAAAAAAATTAAACAACTTCAGACTTAATAAATTTTTGTTAGATAATGTAAAAACCGAATTTTTGTAATTTTTTTCTTTCCTAAATTTATGTATTTCCTTTTTTAAAAAAATCAATTTTTCACTTATTTTTCTAAAATTTATGTCTTTTATACTTTTTGAGTTCAATTGCAATTGAAATATCAATTTTTTCTTTTTTTTGTTTTTTACTTTTTATTAAAAAATGTATAACAAACATGTAGCCCTTTCACAAATCAAAATACCATACACAAGAAATTTATCCAATAATTTTTCATACTTCTCACGTATACCAATATTATTATTATTATTATTATTATTATTATTATTTAAATATCAAACACTGTGAAACAACCGGTAGCAACAACCGAAATTGTTGCTACAGTGAAAATGTTTGGCTATAACTAGAGTATTCCTCCGCGTTGAGCGACACTTGAGTCTCATAATGGAGCGTGAGTTTGCTATCCTTGAGTGTCCTTCGAGAGTGTCCTAATTTTGTGAGGAACCTCTCTCTCTAAGTATGCCTTTTGTTTTCGCATTCTTGTAAGTGTTTCATCCTCTCAATCTTTCGTTTTGTTCCTTCTTTCCTTTAAGCTTTCTTTTAATCCATGTTCTTTTACATTTACGTCCGTTCGTTGTTCTTGTTATACTTTTTTATTTGTTTTGTTATTTCACCACTCTTCACTTTTTTTTATACTAATAAACTAATAATGGGGTATATAAGCTGGAAAACTGTTGTTAACCTCCCTTCGTGAACAATGCTACGTACCCTAAATCTGGTAAGATCCTTTGTGAAGACCGGGATACATCTGGTCTGGACTTCAAACTAGACTATGGACAAAATTGAGTTAAAAGAAAACTAATTGTATCAACCCTCTTTGACACAAACATAATATTTCTGCACTTTTGTTTCTTAGAAAAATGAACAAAAATTTTAAAAATTTGGAAGTTCAAGACAAGTTGGGATATAAACAATGGTCCTTTTCTTCTTAACTTTATTTTTACTATTTTTATAATTTAAATAATTTTATATTCATATTAATATTATTATTATTATTATTATTATTATTATTATTATTGTTATTGTTGTTATTATTGTTACTCATTATTTTTCTTCTAGTAATATATTGGTTCTTTTTGTCCTTTTAAGTTTTTATTATTTAATTTTACTTTTAATGATATATTGATCCTTTTACTATTTATATTCTTATTATTTAACTATATTCTGTCTACTATACTTTTTCAGTTCTTTAGTTTGTTTATATTTTTTATTTAATTTATTTTTAATTATATACTAGTCCATTTCTCTTTATGTTTCTTTAATTAAATTATATTTAAAGCCTTTGTTTGAATTATTCTTTTATGTTTTAATTTTAAATATTATGCTTATAATTCAAGAAATTTATATAAAAAAAGCATAAAAATAAATAAATTTTAATTAAACAAACATTGATGAAAAGAAGTTATCTATATACTTTATTATTATCTTTATATTTTTCAATTATTCTTTCATATTTGTTTATATTATTATCTTTATATTTTTCAATTATTTGTTCATATTTGTTTATATTGTGTTTATAAATTATTGACTAAAATAATGTATGATGTATCCTAATAATAAAGTTTTAGTAATGCTTGAAACTATATTAAAATGTCTTAAGTAGGTTAGTTGAACTTAGGAAGAGTCCTTTGATTTGCTTGTGTTAATACATGAGTTTCTACATTTGAAAAGTAAGAGTCCTTTAGTTTGCTTGTGTTAACACATGACTTTCTACATTTGAAAAGTCATAATTTAGTATAGTGCATTATTAAAGGTAAGGATCATGATAAGGTTTAAGACAACAATTATTGTGCAGGGAATATCTATATAATTTAGAGTAGTATCCTAAATTAGGATATTCATAGACTAAATTTATGACTATTTAATACCTGCTCAACATGGTCAAAGTTATGTAATGAGTATATATGTTTTTATGGACTCTAAGAAGGTTAATATTCTTGAGAAAAAAAATTATTATAATTATAACACTAATTTTAGTGAAAAATATTCAACTACATAATATTTTTTTAATAACTTTTAATGTTTACAATGGATCATTGGATATAAGACATGAATCCATATGTTTGATAAAAAAATATATTGAGTCTTATAGTTGTATCATGTTACAAAATTAGCAAGTGTACCAAATCATGAATTAATAAAGATGATAAGTCTAGATATAATTTCCCATATACTTATGTTGTTTAGAAAAATAATGTTTATTCACTACAATGTTTAATGACTTTTGCATGGGTTAAACGGTCTACAATAGTTGTTAGACGCTATTATATTGGTTCGTTTCAACCTGAGCAACGTCCACTTCTTCCTTAAGACCTCTTAAAGGATTCCACTAATCTTTAACAAAGATTACACAAGTTTCACCATTTCTGGTTTAAAACGAATATCAACCACTACTGGTCTCAACACTAGTTTCACCATTAATCTTTTGACAATGTAACCGGTGGACGATGCTTGTCCTTAAGATTTGGTGATAATATATCTGTTAGATGAAGCTTGTCCTCGAGTTCATAGCTTTGTCATAGATGCAGTCATAGCTTGATGTCTTTTTGTCAGAGCAAACTTACTTTTTTAGTACTTCATCAAAAGTAGATTGTACTATCTCTTTGGCGTGACTTTTGATGAGATGATCGTTCCATAAGTGTCTTCTTGTCTTTAACATTTATTTCTGACTTGTACTTGATAGAGCAGGTTGACACTTGTAATAGGCAATCTGCAGAAGGTAGAGTATATATGCATGCAGCAAATATGTTCTTTCTTTTATTACTTTTGCTAGTTTTGAACATTGAACATTTAATGACATTTAACGCTTTTCGCATTCTCTACCGTTCAGGTAGGATTTGATTGTTTGAGCTTTCTAGTGAAGATACCAAATGTTTTATGAGAGCTTCATTGTTGGATGAAAACACGTTTGACACATGGTATCATTTAGCCTATGGGAGACTTCTCCTAACGACACTTTGTTTAGTAGATACTCGTTGAGTTTAAGAGCATTTTTAGTAAGACATCTTTTATCATGTGTTTTTGGAACAAGATTTGTCCTTTTTAGTGCATTTACCCAAAATATCATCTTATGATAAGATTTCGTCTATCTTATTTAACTAGGCATGCCACGAGTGCATTTAGCAAGACTCACATTAAATAGCTAAACCGTTTAATGGTGCGTCTTTTATAAAGACCTTTCTGTAAGACCCTAGAACCTCAAGAATTTACCAAGTTGTAAAAAGTTCAAGTTATAATGTAAAATGGAATGCTGTCAGGTTTGACATGGTTTACTATTTTAATTATAACTTTTTGTAGAAAATATCAATTGAGTTGATTCTTGTTTTATTGGAAACTAGACTCAAATATCTTTAATTGGACATATAAATATAAATTTTTGGACTACCGGGCTAGCTTCAGTAAAATTATTAAAACTCGGAAACGTTAATCACGCTCAGGTATGTTCAGTTTTGACCTATGATGACTGTTTTGCTTATTACTTTCTCTACCGAACTCCAATTGAGTTGATTCTTGTTTCATTGGAAATTAGACTCAAAGAGCTTCAATTTGACTACTCATACACATATTTTGGACTTCGGGAAGGTGTCTAACTGAGCTGGGGAAAACGTGACAGTGTTGCTGTCCAGGGGCTAGCGTCCAACCTTAATTTTAGGTACATTTTTACAAGTTGCGATTTTTTTGGAGTGGGTAGGTTGTGTTCTGAACTAGGAGAACATTTTGGAACCTTTGGAGACTTTCCTACCATGTTTTAGGGCTGAAAAAAAAATGGTTTAGGATGGTTCATTGGTTGTTTATTATTGCTAAGTACCAAGTGCATAGGTCCTTTGTTGTCTAAGGCATCTTCTTTAATTCCAAATCAGATTTGGAGTTTTGGGGGAGAGTAGAGAGGTCCTTGGTGGGAGGTGAACGAAAATCCTAAGTGTTCTAAGTGTGGAGACTGACTTGGTCTAGCAAGGAGGAGAAGAATTGCTCTCTTGGAAGAAGAGAGATTTAAGTTAGAATTTTCCTTGAAATTGAAAGTGAAAACAAGCAAAGGTGGTGGTCTAGATGTATCAAGAGTGAAGAATTTCTTGCAAGGAGAAGAGGTAGGGGAGCTAATCCTTTCTTGATTATGATCATGAATATGAGTATGAATGTGTAAAATTTGGTAATGGTAGTTATCTATTGACTTGTGAAAAATTTGGGTTTCATGATTATAATTTCTTATTTTCGAGTTACTGTGGTGAAAAATTTCTATTAATTGTTTTCACCGTTGGATTTAGCTAAAAGTTTAGTATGTGAATCCTAAGACCTATTACTAAACTTTGACCGTTCGGATTTGAAAATAGAAGTCTGTAATTGGAGAAATAAATCCTGCAAGTTTGAGTAAATTAGTTGCCCCTGTAGTTCTGTTACTGAGTTGTCTCGGTATAATATAGATTCTGACCTATTGGACCGTTAGATCAACCTCAAAATTTGATATATGATCCCTAAGACATATTAATACACTTTTACCGTTCGGATTTGTAATTAGTAGTCTGTACTTGGAGATATATATCCTGCATGTTTGAGTGAATTAATTACCCTTGCAGTTCTACTACTGAGTTCCCTTGGTAAAGTATAGATTCTGACTTATGGGACTGTTAGATCAACTTGAAAATTGGATATATGATTCTTAGAATACATTATTACAATTTGACCGATCGGATTTGGAATTGAAGGTCTCTGTTTAGAGAAAGAAATTTCGAAAGTTTGAAATATTTGATGAACACTGCAATTCTGTTCTTAAGTTATAATGGTAAATATTTCATATATATTCCATTTACCGTTAGATTGAGCCCAAACTTTAGTATGTAGTTCATAAGACATATTAGGTGATCTTGACCGTTCAGATCTGTAATTAATGATATGAGTGAAGAGTAATATTTTCACGAAATAGTAAATTTATTTGTATTGGGTAAAAACTTGGATAATTATATTCTTAAATTGTAAGTGTAGTTGTATTTTGGAGATTGGAGGATGAGTAATATAATATATTCTATATTAGAAAATTTAATTATATTGAACATTCTGAGTTGTAATAATTATTTGAGTTAAATCATGAATTGTAAATAAGTTGATGGTAAATTTGGATGGGTGGTATAGGCATTATTGCCATAATTGTAAATCTGAAATTTTATTTATTTTCCTACGACTTTGGTAAGTCGGGAGAGGAGAGGTTTGAAGTCGGACACTACTTTGGTAAGTAGGTGGGAAAATGAGAGGTGAATTTGACATAAACCGCACTGCTTTGGTAAGTAGGCGGAGTGTTCCACGCTATGCTACTTTGGTAAGTAGATAATCTGTTTGGTATCAGAGCCATGGTTTTCAAAAATCTTTTGGGGCTTTTGGGAAGTGAGCTCGTTAACTTCTGTTGTGTGACTCTGTGATTTGTTGTGATTATTTTGTAGCTCTTTTGGAGAGCGTTGGTTTGAAAGGTAGAGATATGCATTGTTTTGACTTGTGTTTAAATTAATTTCTTTTGACGTATATGGTAGAACATGGCACGTCGATCTAACAATGTTGGTCAAACACCTCCAATTGATGATTTTAATCGGGCTGTTGATCGGATGATCAACGCAATGGAGAGGCAGCATACCACTCAGGAACCGAGGACTTATTCGAGGCTGAATGACTTTTTGAGGCACGACCCAACAAGGTTCAATGGAAGAGCTACGCCAGATAAAGCAGATGCTTGGATCAAGGACATTGAGAAGATCTTTCATGTGATCAAGTGCACAGATGAGGAAAAACTAGATTACGCAACCTTCATACTGAAAGAGGAAGCAGAGTACTGGTGGGATGGTATGAAGCGACTGATGGAATCTGATGAAGAGGCTATTACTTGGAACAGTTTCAAGGACAAGTTTTTGGAAAAGTACTTCCCGACTAGTGCCAAGATCGAAAGGGAGCAAGAGTTCTTGGCCTTGCGTCAAAGTGGGATGTCAGTGCAAGAGTACATCGACAGGTTTGAGTATCTTATCCGTTTTTATAGTCAGCACATGACGGAAGGGTGGAAGTGTCAAAGATTTGAGCAGGGTCTGAGGTATGACCTGAGGAGAATGATTGTACCTCTTGAAATCAAGAAGTTTCCAGCCTTAGTTGAGAAGACAAAAAAGGTGGAGTTACTGGAAATGAACCGAAACCGAGTTGACAAGACTCAGAAGGACAAGTTTATTAGAGGAAAGCCATGGAAGAAGCCATATCAGCGACCCCAACCGCTTATGCGAACAGCCGTGAAATGTTTTGAATGCGGTGGTGCGCACTACAAGAAGGATTGTCCTAAGCTCTCTGGAGTGAAGGTTGAAGAGAAGAGGTGCTTTGTGTGTAACAAGCCAGGACATTTCGCTCATGTTTGTCCTGAGAAGAAGATAGCATATGCACCACAACAACCAAGTTCTTCAGGCGTGAAGCCCAAGATAGCTGGAAGAGTTTTCGCTTTGACCGGTGAAGAGGCTGCAAAGCCAGGTAATCTCATCCTTGACACATGCCTTTTGTTTGGTAAATGTGTGCATGTATTGTTTGATTCCGGAGCTACGCACTCCTTTGTTTCTTCTACTTGTTTGAAAGACTTCAGTATACCGGTGAGTAATCTAAGGTATGAATTGGTGGTTTCGACACCAACATCGGGTCAGATCTCAACCAGTTCAATCTGTGTTGGATGCCCGATTGTAGTCTTCGGACGCAAGTTCAAAGTGAACTTGATTTCCTTACCTCTCGAAGGCTTAGATGTAATTCTGGGAATGGATTGGTTGACCGCCAATCACGTTCTTCTTGACTGTGGACAACAACGATTGGTTTTTCCAGACTCGGATGGTTTAGAACTGATCTCAACCAAAGAAGTTCTAAAGGATGTTAGTGATGGGGCCATGTGTTTTGTACTGGTAGCTCAAGAGAAGAAGAGTTTTGAGGTTCAGACGATGGGTATCCCAGTAGTGGAAGAGTTCGAGGATGTCTTTCCAGATGAAGTACCAGGGTTGCCACCAAGCAGGGAAGTGGAGTTCTCTATAGACTTGGTACCAGGAGCTGGACCAGTGTCTATGGCTCCGTATAGGATGGCTCCGACAGAGCTAGCAGAGCTGAAGAGACAAATTGAGGAACTACTGAAGAAAAGGTTTATCAGGCCGAGTGTGTCACCATGGGGAGCTCCAGTCTTGTTAGTAAAGAAGAAAGATGGTAGTTCAAGGTTGTGCATCGACTACCGGCAGCTGAATAAGTTGACGATTAAGAACAAGTACCCACTACCAAGAATTGATGACTTGTTGGATCAGTTGCGAGGAGCTGGTGTGTTTTCAAAAATTGACCTGAGGTCTGGTTACCATCAGATCTTGGTCAAATCAGAGGATAGTCAGAAGACGGCTTTCAGGTCACGTTACGGTCACTACGAGTATGTGGTGATGCCGTTTGGAGTGACCAATGCTCCTGCTATATTCATGGATTACATGAATCGAATATTTCGACCGTGGCTAGATAAATTTGTTGTTGTGTTCATAGACGACATTCTTATATATTCAAGGGATCGTGAAGAACATGCTGAACATTTGAGGATTGTGTTGGAGACTCTTAGGGAGCATCAATTGTTTGGGAAATTATCTAAATGTGAATTTTGGTTGGAGGAAATACAATTCCTTGGCCACGTGATTTCTGCCAAAGGAATTTCTGTAGATCCAACGAAGGTGGAGGCAGTGCTAAAGTGGGAACGTCCAAAGACGGTGTCAGAAGTAAGAAGTTTTGTGGGCCTAGCTGGTTACTACAGGAAGTTCGTCGAAGGTTTCTCCAAGATAGTGGGTCCTTTGACGCAGTTGACTCGTAAAGAACAACCTTTCTTATGGACCGACAAGTGTGAAACAAGTTTTGAAGAGATGAAGAAACGGTTGACAAGTGCTCCAGTATTAGCAGTCCCTGATACTTCTAAAGCTTTTGAAGTGTTTTGTGATGCTTCATACCATGGGCTCGGTTGTGTATTGATGCAGGAGAAGCGACCAGTAGCTTATGCATCGAGACAGTTGAAGGTGCATGAAAGGAACTATCGCACGACATCGAATTAGCGGCTGTGGTTTTTGCTTTGAGGACTTGGAGGCACTATCTTTACGGATCACGTTTTCAAATCTTTAGTGATCACAAGAGTTTAAAGTATCTCTTCGATCAGAAGGAGTTGAACATGAGGCAGAGAAGGTGGATGGAGTACTTGAAGGATTTTGATTTTGAGTTACAGTACCATCCAGGGAAAGCAAATGTTGTAGCCGATGCTTTGAGTAGGAAGCGAATGCATGTGTCAGCTTTGATGGTGAAGGAGTTTGAATTAATAGAAAAGTTCAGAGATATGAACTTGGGATTACAGCTGAGCCAAGATCACCTTTGGTGTTGTCATTTAAAGATCACAAATGATTTCTTGGAAGAGATCAAATTGGGACAAAAGGAAGACACAAGTCTACAAGATACAGTGGAGTTGTTGGGAACGGATCAAGCTAAAGACTTCAGTTTGGGATTAGATGGTATTATTCGTTTTAAGAATAGAGTCTGCATTCCAGCAAAGGATGAGTTGAAGAAGATGATTCTAGAAGAAGGACACAAGAGTCGTCTTAGCATACATCCTGGTATGACTAAGATGTACAAAGACTTGAAAGAATCTTTCTGGTGGAGTGGGATGAAAAAGGATGTGGCAAAGTTTGTATCTTCTTGTTTGGTATGTCAGAAGGCTAAGATAGAACATCAAAGGCCAGGTGGAATGTTACAACAGTTGGATATTCCCCAATGGAAATGGGACAGCATCTCGATGGACTTTGTAACTCACTTACCAAGATCATTGAAGGGTCATGATTCCATTTGGGTAATAGTTGATCGATTGACGAAAAGTGCTCACTTTTTGCCAATCAACCTGAGAATGTCAATGCAGAAGTTGGCAGAGTTGTATATTCAGGAAATAGTGAGATTGCATGGTGTACCAAATAGCATTGTTTCAGATCGGGATCCAAGGTTTACGTCAAGGTTCTGGCAGCAATTGCAAGAGGCTTTGGGTTCAAAGTTAAGAATGAGTTCAGCATATCATCCTCAAACAGATGGACAAACTGAAAGGACTATTCAGTCATTGGAAGATCTGCTGAGAACGTGTGTATTGGATCATTTGGGAGGTTGGAGTGAGGTTTTGCCTTTGGTGGAATTCACATACAACAACAGCTTTCATGCGAGCATTGGAATGGCACCGTATGAAGCATTGTATGGGAGAAGGTGCAGGACACCTTTGTGCTGGTTTCAGGATGGAGAAACAATTTCAGTAGGTCCCGAGTTATTGCAGCAAACAACAGAAAAAGTCAAGTTGATACAAGACCGGATGCGTGCAACACAAAGTCGACAAAAATCTTATGCAGACAAGAGAAGAAGACCTCTTGAGTTCAACGAAGGAGATCATGTGTTTCTACGTGTGACACCAATTACCGGCATAGGTAGGGCTATTAAATCAAGGAAGTTGTCACCAAAGTTTCTTGGTCCTTACGATATTCTTAGGAGGATTGGACCAGTAGCATATGAGGTAGCGTTACCACCACAGTTGGCGAACTTGCATAATGTGTTCCACGTGTCGCAGCTGAGGAAGTATGTCTCTGATCCGACTCATGTTTTGGAAACAGATGACATTCAAGTGCGTGAAGATCTTACTATCGAAGTGATGCCAGTAAGGGTGTTAGAAGTTCAAACAAAGAAGTTACGAGGAAAGGAAATTCATACAGTGAAGGTGCTTTGGAACGAGGAAACCCAAGAGATGACATGGGAGCTAGATGATTATATGATAAAAGAATACCCTCATTTGTTTGAGTAACATCTTAATTTTCGAGGACGAAAATTTTTTTAAGGGGGGTAGAATGTAAGACCCTAGAACCTCAAGAATTTACCAAGTTGTAAAAAGTTCAAGTTATAATGTAAAATGGAATCCTGTCAGGTTTGACATGGTTTACTATTTTAATTATAACTTTTTGTAGAAAATATCAATTGAGTTGATTCTTGTTTTATTGGAAACTAGACTCAAATATCTTTAATTGGACATATAAATATAAATTTTTGGACTACCGGGCTAGCTGCAGTAAAATTATTAAAACTCGGAAACGTTAATCACGCTCAGGTATGTTCAGTTTTGACCTATGATGACTGTTTTGCTTATTACTTTCTCTACCGAACTCCAATTGAGTTGATTCTTGTTTCATTGGAAATTAGACTCAAAGAGCTTCAATTTGACTACTCATACACATATTTTGGACTTCGGGAAGGTGTCTAACTGAGCTGGGGAAAACGTGACAGTGTTGCTGTCCAGGGGCTAGCGTCCAACCTTAATTTTAGGTACATTTTTACAAGTTGCGATTTTTTTGGAGTGGGTAGGTTGTGTTCTGAACTAGGAGAACATTTTGGAACCTTTGGAGACTTTCCTACCATGTTTTAGGGCTGAAAAAAAAAATGGTTTAGGATGGTTCATTGGTTGTTTATTATTGCTAAGTACCAAGTGCATAGGTCCTTTGTTGTCTAAGGCATCTTCTTTAATTCCAAATCAGATTTGGAGTTTTGGGGGAGAGTAGAGAGGTCCTTGGTGGGAGGTGAACGAAAATCCTAAGTGTTCTAAGTGTGGAGACTGACTTGGTCTAGCAAGGAGGAGAAGAATTGCTCTCTTGGAAGAAGAGAGATTTAAGTTAGAATTTTCCTTGAAATTGAAAGTGAAAACAAGCAAAGGTGGTGGTCTAGATGTATCAAGAGTGAAGAATTTCTTGCAAGGAGAAGAGGTAGGGGAGCTAATCCTTTCTTGATTATGATCATGAATATGAGTATGAATGTGTAAAATTTGGTAATGGTAGTCATCTATTGACTTGTGAAAAATTTGGGTTTCATGATTATAATTTCTTATTTTCGAGTTACTGTGGTGAAAAATTTCTATTAATTGTTTTCACCGTTGGATTTAGCTAAAAGTTTAGTATGTGAATCCTAAGACCTATTACTAAACTTTGACCGTTCGGATTTGAAAATAGAAGTCTGTAATTGGAGAAATAAATCCTGCAAGTTTGAGTAAATTAGTTGCCCCTGTAGTTCTGTTACTGAGTTGTCTCGGTATAATATAGATTCTGACCTATTGGACCGTTAGATCAACCTCAAAATTTGATATATGATCCCTAAGACATATTAATACACTTTTACCGTTCGGATTTGTAATTAGTAGTCTGTACTTGGAGATATATATCCTGCATGTTTGAGTGAATTAATTACCCTTGCAGTTCTACTACTGAGTTCCCTTGGTAAAGTATAGATTCTGACTTATGGGACTGTTAGATCAACTTGAAAATTGGATATATGATTCTTAGAATACATTATTACAATTTGACCGATCGGATTTGGAATTGAAGGTCTCTGTTTAGAGAAAGAAATTTCGAAAGTTTGAAATATTTGATGAACACTGCAATTCTGTTCTTAAGTTATAATGGTAAATATTTCATATATATTCCATTTACCGTTAGATTGAGCCCAAACTTTAGTATGTAGTTCATAAGACATATTAGGTGATCTTGACCGTTCAGATTTGGAATTAGATGTCTGTGCTTAGAGGAATTCATTCCGCATTTTGAGTTTAACCGAGAACCACTTAAATTTCTGTCTCTGAGTTACCTCGGTAAAATCTCCATATCTACTTAGATAACCGTTAGATTAATCTGAACTTTTAGTATGTTGTTCCTAAGAGATAGTGGCATACTTAGACCGTTCGGATTTTAGATCGGAGTTACAGATTTAGAGATATTAATTTCGTATCTTCTCAGGGATCTTAATATTGCTTAATTTATGTTTTTGGATCATTTATACAAAATTGATGATTTCCGCCTCATTACCCGTTGGATTGGACTGAAAATCTTACCATATGATCTAAACATGTTGTTGATTAGTTTGATTGGTTCAGATCGTTGATAAATAATATGTTGAGAAAGGTAATTTGGTTAATTTGTGCTACTTTGGTAAGTAGGCAGAACTGAAACTGGGATATGTTAATTGGTTATTATGTGCTTGTTGAACATGATTGGTTTGGGATTAGTGGTTGAGATGGAATGTGATTGGTTATGAATGATATGTTAGGAAAATGTAATTTGGTTAATTTGAGCTACTTTGGTAAGTAGACAGTACTGTCTTGCTGCGCTACTTTGGTAAGTAGGCAGAAGAACTTGGTTTGCACTACTTTGGTAAGTAGGCGAGAAGATGTTGGGTCTGCGTTACTTTGGTAAGTAAGCAGGGTGATTTGCGCTACTTTGATAAGTAGGCAGGATGAGATGATGAATGAAGAGATAAAGAGAATGATATAAATCGGGCTACTTTGATGAGTAGGCAGATTAACTATACTGTGCTACTTTGGTAAGTAGACAGTATTATCTTGCTGCGCTACTTTGGTAAGTAGGCAGAAGAACTTGGTTTGTGCTACTTTGGTAAGTAGATAATAAAAATCACCTTGTTAGATTACTTTGGTAAGTAATCAGTATATCATGGTTATACTACTTTGGTAAGTAGACAGAAGGATTGTTGACTATTGTGCTTTGGTAAGTAGGCAGATTAATAATATATTGTATTGACTCTAGTGAATCGACTGATGATTTTGACTGGAGAAATATTATAAAGTATCAGTGTAATAGTTGGTTTTTGAGTATGTTTGAGATGCATGTATTTGACTGATTGCCATACTTGTGATGTTAGTAAGATTGTGGATGATGTATATTTCTTGAATCGGTTAGCTCACCCTACTGTTTGTGTTTGTGTTTGTGCATGTGAATGCGATGATCGTATAATGTGTGATATTATACGGGAGCAGAAACTATATCAGATGAATTAGCAGATGGTTCTGGACTCGCTTAGAAGATGAGAGATCTGTGGGGAAAAGGAGACATGGGGAATTTCTAAAATAAATCTGTGTTTGAATTTCCGAACTGTGAGAAATTTTAAATTTCAGAAGTCTATGAACTGTGTGGAATTTTATTTTCAGAAGACTTGTGCTGTAATAAAGAACTTAATATTTTATGGGTGTTGAAATTTGTTAAAGACGAATTACATATGTATTTTGTGGAAAATAAATTGTAACGCCTAAATCGGGGTGTTACACTTTCTCTTAGCGGTTCTCTTATACCTTATTTTCTTATTTGTATTGTATAGAATAATACGTAGTCAGTTATCTTTTGTTAGTGTTGTTCATTAGTCTATAAGATGTGTGTAGTCGTTAAATGATCGTGGCCCATCCCTTAGCAACCTTTCTTTCTACCTACACTTATGTTTAGTTACGTGACTCTTTTCATAGGTGAATTCTTACATTTTGCATATAAGATTCTTTAGATTTTTTATGTTGTTACGCTTAGTGTTTTGTCGACTCGTTAATAGAAACACCATTTAGAAAACAAAAAATATTTAATATATAAAACGTTTAATATATGATCTTTAAACTATATAAAACGTTAAATTTTTTAAAAGGACTTTGGGCTAACCCAATTTTAATTTTATTATTTAAACTATATAATAATAATACTATTAACAATAATAATAATAATAAGTATTATTATTATTAGTTAGTCACGCACATACAACTCGATTCAAAGATATATAAAAAAGATAGTTTCATACCTAACATGGAAAAGTGTTTTAAACCATATTAATTGAAGATGATTATTTATAGTTTTAATGAATTTTGAAAAATATGAATGTAACTAATGAAATTTATAAAAAAATATAAAATTTATAAAAAAATATAAAATTTATAAATTAATATTATAAAATTACAAAGTTTTTACGGAATTCACACCAGATGGACCATCCCAATTCTCTCTACTTCTCCCTACTTCCAGAGATTCACAATTTTTTTTGTCTTTATCAAGAGAACATGCCTCACACCAACCACTTTCAATTCACCCTGTTTTGTCTAAAAGGGCTTTTGGTTGACCCAATTTTGCTTTCTACACTTTCTTCTGTTCTTGGCACTCCCATATTTGTTTCATTTTTAGTTCATGTTTCTCACCTGTTCTTAATATCTCTTTTGGTCTCTCGAAAAGGAGAAATGTTCAAAGTGATTATACGTTTATTAAAAAATTAGAAATGGTTCCAACTTGTGTAAAAATGGGTTAAGTTAATCCTTTTTGCTTATAACGTCAAAAATGTAACGGTGTAGGTGCCCCCTAGGCAAAACATAATGATCTGTCCAATTCTTGTCATTGTGTGACACTGTGAGGTTAAATGACGTGTAAAATTAAAATTGCGACAAAATAAATGGATTATGTGGCAATGTTTTAACATATGTTAAAAAAAGAGGAGTTAGGGTTGGGGTTCGTGCAACTTGGTTCCTGAGGTGATGAAAGTAGTTGTCATGAGATAGGAATGGCTTCTTGCATGAACCAAATTTGGGGTTCTTTAATTAATTATAAAATTAAAATGAAACACCTCACTATGTTGTTCCATCATTTAATTTAAAATTGTAATTTTAAATTTCATATCATAGTATCTCTAAGTTCTTTTCAAAATACTTATTTAAAAGTATTATTATGAATTCAAATTGTATAATTTATTTTTAAATTTGAAATCATTTTAAATTACAGATTTCAAATATATTTGAATAATAAATTTCAACACTTATAAATAAACTAGCTAAAGCACCTTACCTTAAGCGTCTCAAACTCTCAAAACAATCAAACTCTGAAAACAAACCAAATAAAGGATGGAAAACTAGACATTAACTAAGAAGTAAAATAAACAAAAAATGTTATTTACACCTTTAACTTTTAAAAACATTCTAAAAAATTTGAAAATTTTAGTACATTTGAGAAAGCTTCTTTTGAAAGTCAATTTTAAGAAGAAAAAGAATACCCATATATTATATTGAGAAAGAAAACTAATTGAGTTAAAAGAAAACTAATTGTATCAACCCTTTTTGACACAAACATAATATTTCTGCACTTTTGTTTCTTAGAAAAATAAACAAAAGTTTTAAAAATTTGGAAGTTCAAGACAAGCTGGGATATAAACGATGGAGTCCTACTAAAGAACAAGTTGCCCTACTAGAGGCCCTTTTTGCATATGGGATACGAAATCCAAATAGAGAGCAAGTGCACGAGATTGCAACGAAACTTAAAATTTATGGGGAAATTGGAGAGTATAGCGTTTATTGTTGGTTTCAAAATTATGGGTATCGTGAAAAGCAACGATGCTTGAAGCAAAGCACCATCACCACATCTTACTCTCCACTACCCCTCTTGCCACCTTTTATGAATGGTAAGATATGTTGTATTTTTACTTTTATTTATTTATTTATTATTATTATTTTAACATTTCTAATTTTATTTATTTGGAGATCTTGCATGGATAGCGTTGTCGGTTTCAGATCAGGTGACGTTGGATCTTTTTCCAATCCCTCTCATTCCTGATGAAAGAGAGATTTCTCCTCCCCTACTGTTCCAGGTGAAAGCTCCTTCCATTGAGCTTTCCTTACGATTGCCTTCCGCCGAAGAATAGTCTTTATTATTATTACTATGGACTGTAATCTTTAACGACCACTTGTGATCGACTTTTGAACATCTTTATTATTATTATTATTATTATTATTATTATTATTATTATTATATATTTATAGACTTAAATCTAACGTAAACTAGTTAACCATCATTTTTTTTAGACATGGTTTAAAGTTGATTCCTTGATTCATGGTAAAGTAACTTTGCGTCCTTACTGTCAGATCTGTCGGTTTGTTTTTATCTACGAGCATTAATTTGTTTAATTATTATTTATTTATTTTGTTTAAGTAGTGTAAGATAGATTTTATTTATCACAAGGGTAAGACCATCTTCGGTGTAATGGTTAAGACATTTGGTTTTTCAATAACTCTACTCATATTGGTGTTTCTTCCTCAATAATTCTATAGATGCTCAATCTTCCTTCCTCGGTCTATACTAAGGTAAATTTGACACTTGAAGAGTTGTATTGATTTTGGGTATTTACAAGATTCAAGCCAAAAGTGAAATTTTCAAAGGCTTAGGAATGAAAATCTATTATTGTAAATTTTTACTCTGATGATGAAATTAATTAAATCTTATGTTTTTCTTTGATTCATTCATTTGAAAGCGTTTAAACATATCCTACTTACCTAAATTGAACTATATATATGTGTCTAGCCGGTTTAACGTGCAATGCTAGTTATACATTAATTAATTCACTTAATTAGTACCTACACTTATAATATTAAGACCTATTCTAATATAATTTAGTACACTGTCCAATAGTACCTTACGTTTATAACTCCTAATCCTATCATGTATCCACACCATAAAAATTATAAATTCAACAAATCAATGACCAATAATAGTTGAGACTTTATCAAACATGTTTATAGAATTGAAGTTCACTCAAAACAACCATGAATCGCTACACTGATACCATAAAACAATGACAAGTAGTATTTGTTCATCATGTGAATTATGAAATCATGATCAGCGCTATACTAGACATAATGTATGTAAATTCCACATAGACTAATAACCAAAGATAATATCATGTGGAAATCAATAGCAAAAGATTGACTTCATTTACCTAATCAATTTATAATTCATTTCAATAAACAGTCAAACATATATACGCATCGTAATGCCAAAGTAATTAATTTCAACTTGTTCATTCGATACACATACTAGAAACTAGATGAGCTCACTCCCCAAAGCCCCAAAATCATTGCTCTGATACCATTAATGTAACATCCCATAATCTCACACTTGATAATTCATAGTTGATATGTATATATGTTTTAAACTTAGATTTCAACTACAAACTCATAAATATAACTCGAATTCTTCTAATTTATTCTTCTATCTCTTTCTTCATTGGCACTGAATCAGACGACATTCCTTCATCTGCTCCCGTATAACGAATTATACGATCATCGCACATACACAAACACAAACAAGTCGGGTGAGCTAACATGCAACAAATCATTTATAAAACATGCATAATTACTTTGATATACTCAACAAACATCATATAATAATTATGTCAGACAACCTCATACCATCATACCACAATCGCACCATAGACACTCATCCCATCATACCACAATCCGTAATAGACACTCATCCCACAATACACAATAGACACTCATTCCACAATACCCAATAGACACTCATTCCACAATACCCAATAGACACTCATTCAACAATACCCAATAGACACTCATTCCACAATACCCAATAGACACTCATTCCATAATACCTAATAGACACTCATTCCACAATACCCAATAGACACTCATTCCACAATACCCAATAGACACTCATTCGGATAATACGTTGATGGGCGGTCATGGGAGGTTATGCACTTGTGATGACTTCTACTTCTTCTTACAAATAATACACTTCCAAAATACTCCATACCATCCACAAGGTTAGTCCTCAACACTATGTCCAAAATCGACACATAGACCAGGACCTCCTGCCCCTCTCACCACATAATTCACCCTTCTCTACTTGAGATTGGATGATTATTAGAGTATCAGGATAACCTCCAACAACAGGACCCTCAACGTCAACATATACACTAATACCATATCATTACAGAATCTCTCCACGAGACTCATATCATGCTCATATTCCTCAACTCATATTATACCATTACAAAATCTCCCCATAATACTCATATCATGTTCATATGCATAAATTCAAATCCAATATAATAAAATACAATCATCACAAAAATCACACAAAATGAATACATCACAAAATAAATTAACAATAATAAAATATCACTATAAATGGTCACCGGAGAAGAATCAAATGTTTGACGAATCAAACTCACCATAAATGCTAGTACATATGACTAGTCACAACTTACTGGATTTGACCAGGGCTGCTCTATGATCAGGGATGTACCAACTCCGATTTTTAAGATTCCTCTATCCTACCATCACAAATATAACCTTAATATAAACGTTTTGGGGAACTAAGAAGTTGAATTTGGCATAGCCGGTTAGACATCTTCTTATCCTTCCAGAAAGATGAATCCATCACATATTTTATATCAATTGAGTATATTGCATAATAGTTTAACAATGCTTAATCTGTTAATAGGATTTAAGTTAAAAACCTATCTAGTAGACTTACAAGAAAGAGAGGTGTGTCACCATGGACAACTTAAGTACCAAGTCTTTCCTTAGCCAAAGTGTTCCTCAACTAGTTTTTAACAAATTTCTTATTTACAGATTCAAAACAACAACATATAATATTAACACAGAAATTCAATACAACAAACACCTATGTTTTTCATTAACAATATTCACACAGAATTTCAAGACATGAATAGTAATAAAACAATACTAAATCATAATATAAAAGCTTAGAAAGGTTAGCTCTCCTACCTCTATTCCAGACTTGGTTTCTTGATCAGAGGTTGTTCCCGGAAAACTTCCAGAATCTCCACACTAAAATCCTTCTTACTCTAAATTCTTCCTAATCTTATGATTTCTCTCTACTTCTTGGTGCAAAATCCCCCCTGCTTGGTATTTATACGCCAAGATTCTAGTACTATTTGTTTTTTTTATTATATATATATATATATATATATATATATATATATATATATATTTTATCATTTCAATCACCGAAAGATGTTTTGGTGTTTTGCTATTTCAATCACCGAAATTTTCTTTATCCATTTTTTTCTTTTTTTTCTAAACAAAAATATATCATTTAAGCTACCAAAATTTCTTATTTAGCTTTCCACATTTTATTTTTATATAAACTTATTAATTATATTTTCCATTCATAAAGAAAAATTTATTACTACTAGTAATAAAATTGTTACTATTAAGGTAAATATTTTTCATAGGTCTTAAAAAAAATATCCATGAATACAATATAAATACATAAATACATTAATGATAAAATTAAATTTTTTTATAAATAAATTAAACGGTTATTAATTCCATAAAAACATACACATATAACATGAGGCAAGGAGTAGTCTTTGAAAATAAAATTAAGAGAAAGAAGATGAAGGTATCTTTGGTTTGACTCATTCTAATCATAGTTTTCAAACTTTGTAAACTTACCTATCCTACAGTAAAATCCCAAAAATAACTGACATAAAAGGCTTTTGTTGTGTTAATGCCCCTTTATCTATGATCAATAAACACACATTTCCTCTAATATAATACCTAGAATGCAATAATTTCCCTTAACCACTCCTCTAAACATCCTCTAAACAATGAACAAGTCTCCCTATAAAATCTTTTCCTTCTCATTTTCAACCTCTTCTCTACTAGATCGTTCATTTAATGATTCACTTGTGATGTCTTACAATTCTTTTTAGATAACGTAGTCTCCTTAGTGCACAATTTTGAATTTATGTATCCTTTTTCACAAATACTTCAAACATTTCACCTCACTATAACTTTACTTTTTTTTAGTTTAAGTTGACACTGTAAATGATATTTTTGAAATTGAGTATTTGAACTTCTAGAAGGAAAACCTCCCTCATTCTTATTCCTTTCCTTCCAACTTGAAGAATTAAAATTAAAAGAATTCTTCTTCATATCCTTTCTTTTAAGTTGTTGCCCAACCTTAATCACTAAATTTACCACTTCCTCCATCTCCAAACAATGGTTAACTATATCTTATCTATAATGTTAGCATTCAAATATTACATAAAACAAGCCATAGTTATATATCTTTCTTTGTTTACTTTGGCTCTAAATCATGAACACATTCATCTCATTAAAATACTCATAGACACTTTTTCCTCATTGGGTGATGCTTCTCAACTTATCTCACACGTCACTATGTGAAGGAATAAAATGTCTCGTCATAACCTTTCTCATCTACACCCAAGTATCCACCTTAGGTTATTCATACCTTATTATATCCCTTTGAACTTAAACCACTAAATAAAAGCATAATCACAAAATGTCATTACAATCACCTTCACTTTTTTTTCCAACGAACAAATATTTGTTTAATATTTTTCTCTCATTCTTCATCTTAATTACTTTTATTATTATTAACTTGATTATTTAGTTGTTCAATTCTTTCAAAGGTTCTTCATTGCTTTTGTCTAGTGATCCTTTGTATTTGTGAGGTCATAACATCAATTAGTAGATTTTGAACTCCATTAAGTTGAGAACTATCGTCACCACTTACTTTTTTCATACTTCAAATTAAATTGTCAAAGAAAATGATGGATCTTACACTTTATGGATTGTTCACTCATGTTTACATTCAAATTGGATTTTTTTTACAGTGAAACACTCTTGTCTTTTTACACTCATTCCCTACTTAAGTTTCTTACAAGAACCAAATAATTTATAACGAAGAACTATTTTTAAAGCTGACAAAGAAAAAAATTTAAAATAGAATATAGCACCAACAAAAAGAGAAGAGTAAGAAAAGTTTAACTACCAACAAATAAGCAAGACAAACATAACACAGAACAAAGAAAAAAAAATCTATTAGAAAAGACATTTGATACCTAGGAAAACAAAAATACAATTCAAAATCTACGAAAGAAAACAAAACGCGTATCTAAATGAAATAAAACATAATATACACGAAATTATAAGAATATATATATATATATATATATATATATATATATATATATATATATGAAAATTAGAGGATGGTGTTATTAATGATGAAGTCTAAATTTTTGTAAAATTGGAAAATAGAAATTTTGTCCGACAAAATTGCAATTAAATGAAAAAAAAAAACATAAAAATACATTATAAACAACAAGTTTGATAAGCCTGGATATTTGTTACAAAAAATTAGGAAATTCTTAATAAAATGAAATGGTTTAAAGAAAAGCCTTAGTAGAGGAGTTTTCTAACTTTGAATAATAGCCCAAAACTTGAACGTGGATAGTATTATTTCATTTTTCCATTCAGCCAAATTATATGTTATAAAAGAAACTTGAACATACTTACGTGTTATTATAATTATCCACAACTAAAAAATATAAATTTCATTACAAAAATACTTTTAAAATTTCATATTTTTTCTTAAATTTATATTATTTATAGTTTCTTTGTTCAATTTTAATTGAGATATCATTAATACCAGGACTAAAATTGAAACTTTTTTTTAAAATTTTTTTATGATATATTTGATGTGATGTGTAACATCCAAAAATACAGTGTAAAACCATATGATAGAAAGATCACATATAATAATATTACAGCTCAGTTTTTACAAAAGATAGGATGTACGGTTATGGCCGAACGGCCTTACAAAAATAGCAGAGAGTTAAAATTGTACAAATGACTACGAATATAGAACGAACGACTTATAATCCTTCCTATGTTGAACGGTCAAATCAAAACATAAAGTAAACGAATGATCGAACGCTCCTACAAAAGAGTAGGCCAATAACTGACCGAGCGTCCTAAGTTTCGACCTTCACGTATGTCTCTTCCAATGCTTCTTTCAGCAATATCTTCTCCTTCTGCTCTCACTCACAGGGTGATCATCGCAATGACAAGGACGAACGAACGGGAATACATGACATGACAGGAAATAGGGTAAGCTTATGTAATTTAATTCAAACATCAACATATATTTCACACAAGTCTAATAAAAACCATCATGTACAAAAATCATACTTTTCCCAACCATAATCATATAACAATGCATGCAAAGACTGTTCTTTTACTTTGACTGTCTGGACTGTATGAATTCTGTGTAGCTACGACGTTCGTGCACTCGTGGAAAGGTAATCTGGAAAACCATCAGAATTACCATAGCTGGAAACCCAAGCTGCCACACGAGGTTAGCCCTTCATTCCTCACTATAGCCGGAAACCCAAGTCTACACATGAGTTTAGTCCGATAGCTGGAACCCCAAGCTATACACAACTAGGCCTCCTGCTATTCTCACCACATGCGCCACCATTCTCTACTTGAGACTCGGTGACCATTAGAATGTCAGGATGAACGATAGCTTAGTCTGACCACATTCATACTTTACCATTCCAATATCAAATCATGAGATATTCCTCCCCGAAACACTCTTTCATATCCAAAGTTATTTCATCCATATCATATTCCATCATCTTTCATTATTAAAACCTCAACTGAACCAATTTGAATAAAGATCCCGTAGGATACCAAATACCGAACGTTAGTTTTTAATCCAGAACAAGATCGAACACTTGAAGTGAGACCGAGATGTCTCCAACTCAAAACAGATCAAATCGAGAGAGTTGCTCACTTGTTGTGAAAGGAACCGAATACAATAGTACTTCTCAGAGACCAATAGAATCGAACGTTATTTTTCAAGTGAGCCAATTTAATGAACTGACTCTTGAGATTTCAAACCGAACACCGTAAATCCTAGGCCGAGTACTAAGACTCTAGGCTGAAACCAATTAAGACAGATACTGTAGGACATCAAATAATAGCACTTGACGGAATCATATGAAGAAACTGAACACCAATAAATACTTAGCTTCTTAATGAGTTAAACATCAAGGAAACCGAATGCCAGTCGAAGACTGGGCACTGTAAAGAGCGAACGCTGTTGAGTTTGGACGAACGCTCTTATTATAAAGATAGATTACGGAAATGAGAACTAGCGCCTGGTGCAAGACCGAGCACTTACTTAGTACAAGCGCTTGGTGTAAGACCGAGCACTACTTAACTTATAGAATAAAGGCTTCATAAATATAAGATATCATTTAACTAATGTTCAAGAACGAACGAAATATACAAATACATATAGATATACTAAAGTTTATAATCAAATACCAAGGAATGAATATCCTTGGTTGAATGCTTAAGTACAAATATTACAAAACGAAACGAAGACGCTAGTCTTCAACTAAAATTCTCTCCAAATGAAAGAATCCAATTCCAACCGAGTACACAAGAAAACCGAACACTATATCGAACGAGCGCTGGTCTAATACCAAACACTTATTAAGAACGAACGCTACTGAGAAATAACATTGTATAATTGAATGGTCAATACTGACTCTCGACGACATGGTCTAATACCAAACACTTATTAAGAACGAATGCTACTGAGAACGAACGCTTGTATGATTGAATGGTCAATACTGACTCTCGACAACATGGTCTAATACCAAACACTTATTAAGAACAAACGTTACTGAGAACGAACGTTGGTATAATTGAATGATCAATACTGACTCTCGACAACATCCCTACCCATTTCATGGCTTTCATTAATCATCAATACTTTTAAACGACATACCATATTTCATCATCAACCAAATCATCAAACACAATATCATTCCAGTTCCTCATACAGTTAACAATGCAGTAACAACCATTTTTCATATTCATTCAAAAATCAACGAACATGCATCCATAAAAAGCAAGAATCTAAATCAAATTATATAAGCTTCCCTTACCTCTTACCGTGACCGAACGCTCACAGATATGGTTACTGGTTCACCTCTACCAATCCTTCTACCCTCAACGCTCAACAACTTCCGAAACTAAATCAAGTAAAGATCAAAACATTATCAGAATCACTCTTTTTAGAAGAGTGATCAACACATGAAACCATAACTTGGGTTGCATGTCCAGGAAACCACACGGTTGAGGGAGAGATGAACTTACCAGCTCGGAATCAAAAACTGATCGGTTCAAACGAACTCCCTCGATGCCGGGAATGCTCAAGTGTGTTCTGTTTGATGATCGGAGGAAGAAAAGAGTAAGATTTCGTAGAGAGAAGATGAAGAAATCTTAGAGAGAAGGAGGAGAAGAATGGAGTTTCAGAAGGTTGAAGAAGATGGTTGCATGCAGAGAGTGGCGTGAATTTTTGAAAAATTAGAGTTTTACTCCTACCGTCAAAACCGAACGGCCACTCCACTGCTCACACCGGTCTTTCACTTTTTGTCTTCCAGCTCTCCTTCCTCGACACTTGTCTTCCACTCAGCTGGGGTTTTGGGTGAATTTTTAATGGGTCTGACATAATGAATAATAATAAGTAAATTACGAGGGATATGCGAATTTAAAATATCAAAATTGGTAATGATCTCCAACATAATTTAAACTAAAAGTAAAATAAATACATAAAATAAATACTAAGGGAAGTTTACATGAAATAAAAATATATTTTTATGTGGAAATTAATTTTTTTTCTTTTTCTTTTCCTAATTAAAAAATATTTACATAAATTAATAAAAAACTAAATATTAATAAAACTATAAAATATGTTAAACTAACAAAATATTATGTTGGGAATAACTATTAATTGGTAATTTTTATTTCCAATTTTACAATAACTATTAATTATGATATTTAATAAATAAAAAGAATTATTATTTCCAACATAAAAATATCATATACATTTAATTGCTAATTTTAAAAAATGTATTTATTGAATACATTATTTAATCATAGGAATAAGTATAGAAATTGAAATTAGATGCATTATTATTTATACTAAAATTTAAAAATATATAAGTACATAAATACAGAAATACATTAATAATAAAGTTAAAAACTATAAATAAATTATACGGCTATTAGTTCCATAAAAACATACACATATCTATATAAGGCAATGAATAGTGTTTGAAAATAAAATTAAGAGAAAGAAGATGAAAAATCAACCTCTACAAGAAATGATATAGATGATGGAACTAGAGTTTACTAATCAAGGAGATAGGTGCTTTGAGGCAATAAAATGTCAAGTTAAAGAGGAAGGTGGAAAGAGGTGAGAAGGGGAAAGAAAAGGAGAACCCATAAAATATTGCTTTTGTGCAAAAGTCTGCAACTTATCCTCGGAATTCACTAGAAACTAAGGAAGGAAGTGGTAACAATGAAACTAAGACTTGAGGTACAACGAGTACCTCGTTTGTGGTGGGAGAAAGTCGATGTCATCCCTTTATAGATGACATCATAGAGGTTCTCATCTCTACTAACCAGAAGTTTCTCAACATAGACCAATATGATGTCAATACAAACTCAGATGAGCACATTAACGTTTATGTCACTCAAGTCAATTTGTATACAACCAAGGACGCAATCATGTATAAGGTCTTCCCCATAACTTTAAAAGGAGCAGTTTTGAATTAGTTTACTTGCCTATTCCTTTTCTCCATAGATTATTTTAGCACTTTAGCAATGTGTTTTGGAACAAAGTTCATAACTAGTTGGCCCTACCACCTCACTTCTTTGGTGTTTGTTAACATAAAACAGGAAAAGGGAGAGTCTTTACATACATTTATGGAGTGGTCTAGGAAGGTGCCCTATTGTACTATGGGAATCAAGCAAAGAATACTAGAAGCCCAAATTGGAAGCATTTTTATCAAACATTTGAATTCTTCCACTCGTTGAATGTTGCAAAGCCTTTATTGATTTTTTACGCTACCTCTCGTGTCAAGTTCATTGTCTCATATCGGAGCAGCTTCGTTTAAACACCTATTCAAAAATCAAATAGCTTATTTATTATGAGTAGTTTACTCAACCTACAATTTTGTATTGTTTTTATCACTCATTTACTCCACCGTTCATGGTAAAATGAAAGGCATGTCGACTTCCGTTTTCTTATTTATCTATTATAAAAGAAAGGATTTTGATTCTAATGAATCAACAATTCACTTTAAAAGATAAAATAAGTAATTTCATGAGAAAATAAATCTTTAAGAGTATTATAAATGTATCAAACAAAGTTGGTAACATCTCAACCACCTTGCACAAGATGTATAGCATATTCATACAAGAGCGACATCATGTTGGCCATAATGATATCATATCGGTTAGTTCGTTAGCAATGGCGAATTTTGATTAAGTAAAGTCAATGGTAAAAGCATATTAGTGAAGTATTAGACAAAGTTAATTAAGATAATTAGCCACATGGATCAGGCCAGTGTAGGTAAAAGCCCACAAGCATGATATAAATAGTAAGGGTGTTGCTCCCTCCACCACCACACCCTGCTTCTTATACCTCCCCAAATTCTTTTAATTCCAATTTTATCCTTAGGTTAAAGCTTTTTTACTTTTACCATTTAGGATTTTTTAATTAATTTGAAAACCCTACTTCTATTATTTACTCACTACAGAGCTGCACCACCATCTCTCACGGATTCCTCTCTTCCTCATTTCCCTTTCCCATGTCCGTTTCACTTCCTCTCATCTCTTCTTCCTTTTCTTTCTTTTTTCTTCATTTGTCTCTTCTCCCTTTTCGTTTCATTGCTTCCATTATAGTTGATCCCTAGTGTTGAGGAGCATCGAGGAGTGTGGATCTAGATTTCGTTCGGGTTGTTTTAGCCTCCATCCAAGTTGGTTTTCTTCACTGGTTTTCTTCACCATTGTTTGATTGTTTAATTTAAGGTGTATTAATGTTTTTTTGCTTCAGATTTGTGTTGTTTTGTCGCTGCTTCTGGTTCTATTGTTAGTTGCCTGAACAGAGCCCGCGAAGGCCAAAACGGATATTGGATATCCGTTTGGCCTTCAACGGATGTCCAACATTCGTCAATGGAGAAAAATTGAAAGATTCTGGTGCCCCATGTTCTTGACGAGAAGCAGGTATAAGAATGGAGAGTGTGGAGACTATCAGTAGTTGTGATGGGAAGCTAAAGAAATAATTGAGTTTCGTGAATCATGCAATTTGGTGGAGTGAATGATTACCAATTTTAGAATAGGCCAAATTCAGTTGGCGAAAAGAGCAAATTCATTCTGTGAAAAGGTTTCGATTAAGGATAATGAGATTCACAGGGGATAAGAATTGGTATTGATGGTGATGAAGTCCAGATTAAAGAATATCATAGGTGCGGTAATGATGGGAGAAAAATAACAAAATAAAACAAAACACATAAAATTACTAAAACAAAATGAAATAAAGTGAATAGAACATAAAATGAAATAAAATAAATCAAACACGATAAAATTAAAAGAGAACAAAATAAAATAAAACCAAATCAAAATAAAATCAATTTAAAGCAAATCAAATAAAATTAAACCAAATTAAAGCAATGAAATGAAAATGGGGAAGAGACAAATGAAGGAAAAAGAAAGGAAAGGAAGAAGAGATGAGAGGAAATGAAACGTAAATGAGGGAGTGAAACGTAAATGAGGGAGTGAAACGTAAATGAGGAAGTGAAATGGGAAAGAGAGGAATCAATGAGATATGGGGTGCAAAACTGAGTAGTGAGTAAACCGCAGAAGTAAGGTTTTCAAATTTATTAAAAAATCTTAAATGGTAAAAGTAAAAAAGTTTTAACCTAAGAATAAAATTGGAATTAAAAGAATTTGGGGATGTGTAAGAAGCAGGGTGTGGTGGTGGAGGGAGCACCACCCAAATAGTAAAGTACACAAGGTAAATTAATTATGTTTATATGATTACAATGTTTATTACTATTTGACACTCTTGACTGACTTGAGTATCTTCTATAGGGACACATCCTTTCAGTTTTGAGGAGACAAAGACCTACAATTCTCGGCTTGAGAGTAGGAGGTTGAAGTTGTAGCGCAAGGAAGGAGTTGTTAACAAAGATTTTTATAGGGTATATTTGCTCTTGCAAGAACAATTTATATTTGATTGATTTGTGGTTTTATTTAAATGATTTATACTTTGTTACAATACTTATTGTGATTAATTAAATTTGTATGAATACATAATACATAATATGCAAACAATTCTTTGAGTTGTGTATTAAGTATTGACACATATACTTTAACAAAGATCTCATTGTTTCATTGATTATATAAGTTACATAGACAAATATATTAGACAAATATATTAGGTTGAGAGAAGTAGACAAGTGAATTTTTATGAATTGTAACATGTGTAAATGTACATACCTAATTATAACAAACTTATTATAATTTTATTATTTATGAGTTTGCATGTAGAGATTAGATAAGATGTTAATATATGATATAATGAACTTAATATAAGTCTTCTAAAAAATATTAATTAATATTTTGTTATTTGAATGTCTTTCTGTAAAAATCTATGATTATTGTATGTTAGATTTTAAATTAAATTAAATTATTGTGACTTATTAATTAAAATATATCTTTATATATATATATATATGTGTGTGTGTGTGTGTGTGTGTGTGTGTGTGTGTGTGTGTGTGTGTGTGTGTGTGTGTGTGTGTGTGTGTGTGTGTGTGTGTGTGTGTGTGTGTGTGTGTGTGTGTGTGTGTGTGTGTGTGTGTGTGTGTGTGTGTGTATGGGGTTTGCTAAAGTGCATACGCCTGTTTTAGTTGGTACATTTTAGCAATGTGTACCGGGTTTTAGTAGACAAAAATATCATTATATATCATGGACTCTAAGTTTTAAGGTTAAGGGTATTTTAATAATTTTCATTCTCAAAACAAAAAAAAAAAAAGAAATCCCCCAAACCCTTACTCACCTCTCTCATTCCTCTCAACCATTTCTCTTTCATCTCTCTCACTCCAACCTTGTCTATGTCATCCCTACTGTAGCCCCAATTGAAAAAATCAGAAACACTTGTCGTTAAACAATTTGCCTTTGTAAAGAGTTAAGTCATTGACATATTCACCATTAGGCAAAGGTTCATTCAAGATCTCTTCAATTTCACCATCTTCACTAACCTCTCTAATTTCATCATCTGCATATGTTGAATCATCATCTCTAAAAAAAACCCTTCAGGCCAATTACCAATTCCTTCGGATGTCATTATGCTTCTGAAAATTAGATAAAATTATATACGACAAAAATTATAAAATGAAAACTCATTATAAAATCATTTTTTGTAAGAAATTGTTTAACGAGTGTTTCTGATTTTTTTTCCAAGCCAATTACCAATTCCTTTGATGTCATTATGCTTGTGAAAATTATATAAAATTAGATAAGACAAAAATTATAAAATGAAAACTCATTATAAAATCATTTTTTTGTAAGAAATGGTTTAACAGCGAGTATTTGTGATTTTTTCCAGGTCAATTACCAATTCTTTTATGTTTGTGAAAATTGGATAAAATTAGATAAAACAAAAATTATAAAATGAAAACTCATTATAAAATCATTTTTTGTAACATTGTTTAACAGCCAGTGTTTCTGATTTTTTTTTCAGTTGGGGCTACCTTAGGATGAAAGAGAAATGGTTGAGAGGAATGAGGGAGGTGAGCAAGGGTTTGTGGGGTTTCTTTTTTTTTTTTAGTTTTGAGAATGAAAATTATTAAAATACCATACGCTTAACCTTAAAACTTAGAATCCATGATATAAGAGTATTTTTGTCTACTAAAACTCGATACACATTATTAAAATGTATCAGCTGGGCATACGCGCGTTAGCAAACCCCACCTGTTTTTCAGTTGGTACATTTTAGCAATGTGTACCGGATTTTAGTAGACAAAAATACCCTTATATATCATGAATTCTAAGTTTTAAGGTTAAGCGTATTTTAATAATTTTCATTCTCAAAACTTAAAAAAAAAAGAAAAAGAAACTCCCTAAACCCTTACTCACCTCTCTCATTTCTCTCAATCCTTTCTCTCTCATCTCTCTCATCTCTCTCACTCCAACCTTTTCTCTGTCATTCCTACTATAGCTCCAATTGAAAAAATCAGAAACATTTATCTTTAAACAATTTGCCTTTATAAAGAGTTGAGTCATTGACATATTCACCGTCAGGCAAAGTTCATTCAAGATCTCTTCAATTTCACCATCTTCACTAACCTCTCTAATTTCATCATCTGCATATGTTGAATCAACATCTCTAAAAAAAACCCTCCAGGCCAATTACCAACTCTTTTGGATGTCATTATGCTTGTGAAAATTAGATAAAATTAGATAAAGACAAAAATTATAAAATAAAAACTCATTATAAAATCATTTTTTGTAAGAAATTGTTTAACAGTGAGTATTTCTGATTTTTTCCAGGTGAATTACCAATTCCTTTATGCTTGTGAAAATTGAATAAAATTATATAAGACAAAAATTATAAGATGAAAACTCATTATAAAATCCGGTACACATTGCTAAAATGTACTGCGTACGCGCGTTAGCAAACCCATATATATATATATATATACATATATATGTATACATATACATATATATGTATGTATATGTATACATATACATACATACATATGTATGTATAGATATACATATATATGTATGTATATGTATACATATATATGTATGTATATGTATACATACATATGTATGTATGTATATGTATACATATATATGTATACATATATATGTATGTATATGTATACATATACATATATGTATACATATATATGTATATGTATATATATATATATGTATACATATATATGTAAAGTTAGGTATCTTCATAATCCCTTTAATAAGTGTGTGTAAATGAGTAAGGTGTAAGGAACATTGAGATTTGAACTCATGCACACGATGGGCATCAATATTTTTCTTCCACTTACCATGCTTTAAATGCACGCCCATATCTTATGGCTTATTATAGGTATAAATATAACACACAGTTGCATTAATTTATTTGGGAACCTTTTAAGTACTTCATTCAAACTTTGACTACATTCAGTCTAAATCGGTTACACTACCAAACAAGAAACAATCACAATTGGCCCCATTCCCATTCATAGTTAACCAATTTATGATGAGGCTGTTAACATTCTAGTGTATATATATATATATATATATATATATATATATATATATGTATATAGATATATATGTATATATATATGTGTGTTTACTTACATTTTCAATAAATAGTTTTCCTATAACATATAAAAAGGAAATCAATTTAAAATAGCATTTTGATTTTGTTCCAAAGAAAAACATGAATTAGAATAAATCTAAAGGTAACAGGTATGAAGTAGTGGGTTGGAAATAACGTTTGGTTGTTTCACTTTATAATATAAAATTAGCTCATCTTTTCCTTTATTTAAATCTGCTTAATGTAGTTAAAATGACATACCCACAAAATTGTTGTGATAGAAAAGATGGATTTAAAATTTCTTTAATAGACATGAGCGTTCAAATAAATAAAAAAACTCCCCACGGAGGGTTTTCAAACAAAATTTGCCCATTTCTCAAAGTACTACTTTGTTGGAATTTAATATATTGTAAGGATTAATTAAGTTTATCTCAATTGCCAAATCATATGCTTTTAATTATTTTTAATAAATTATATCACATATTTTTAAGATTGATAGCTATTTTAGATGATATTGATTTTTTTGTTAAGATACTTGTTTCACTGTGTATACTATTGTTTAAGATTTGATATTAAAAATAATTTATATATATATATATATATATATATATATATATATATATATATATATTTGAGTTAAATATGTTTTTAATCCCTAAATTATTAAGCGAATTTATTTTTAGTCCATCTTTCAAAGTAAGATACATTTTAGTTATCTTCCTTAAGGAAACCTTAATTTTTTGTCCTCCAAAACTAACAGCGTTAAAAACAGTTGATGTGGCTAACAGTAGTGTACCACGTCATTTTTTTTATACTGAGTCAACATCTCCTTCTTTGCATCTTCACGCTCAACTTCTCCCATCTATGCATACCAACCTTCTTTTCCATGCTGGTAAATTGGTCTATTTGGGGGTGGGGGAAGAGGCCGAGGTCGAGGACAAGCCTTCTTCCATGCTTCCGTGAGTTCTTTCTCACTTTTCACAGGAGGTGGTTGAAACCTATTTAGAGGAAGATGAGTTTCAGGTCCAACCAAATCCGACAACTCCTTCTCACTACACAAGGAAGTGCGATCCAGAGTATTCATAAACATAGACCGCAAAGGAATTAGTAAGTTTCATTCAAACCTACAAAAAGAAATAAAAAGAGAAAGTCTGCAAAAACTTGCATTCAAGCCTGCAAAAAGAAATAAAAAGAGAAAGTTACAGGCGCCAACTGTAAGGACCTGTAATTATATATATAAATATAGAGGCATATATTAAATAAGAAAGAAAAGAAATTAAATTAAGGGGGAGGCTTTTTCTTTATTTTATTAACATATAAACCAGATCAACTTTACCAAACTCTGCACATTTTCTTCAAAGCCATATCCTCTCTCTAAAACTTCAGCCCTAACTTTCTCTACCTTCTTTCTACCAAATCTTGAAATTGAACCGGTGTATTGTCATTTAGGTGGTGATTCTGTGTTACCGGAGTCGAGAGCTTCGACTTGAACCGATCGGTTTCGCGTTCTATAGCGGGTAAGTGGTTTTGCCCTTTTCCTCCACTGTTCTTGAAATTAGGACATGCGATTTTGCTCTTACATGTGCCTTGTGTATTCTTCTTTTCATTCCTTGCCCTATTCTAGCTCTAAGAGTTGTTGGTTGTCACCAATGCGGTGATCTGTAGGTCCTGTTTGGTTCTCCGCTGTGTGGGGTCTTGTTTAAAGTATTCTAACAAGTTGTACTGCTCAACTTCCAAGTAAGGGGAGCCAGTGCCTTGTTAAAAATTTGTTGTATGATATGTATGTATGTTAAATTCGGAGCTGGTATGTTGTTGATATAAAAACTGTGTTATTATTGATAGTTGGAAGAATTGAGGAATTGATGTATAAATTAGAGATTTAAAGTGATGGGTGTTAGCATGTCAAATTTTGGATTAGTGAGTTTAAAAAGGAAATTCTACAGTTTGGTAAAGGTCTTGGGGTCTATTATGTTTGGTTTAAATCCTAAAATAGTTATAATATGAAGTTGAAATTGAGAAGTAACACTTGAGTGCATTCTATACCATTTTAGAGTTAAATTGGAGGGGTTTTGAGAGGTGAATTTTAGAGGGAATGATGGTTTAATAACAGTGGCAGTTTAGGGACTATTTTTGAGTTATCTTAGACTTGTTGCAACTCTTAAAACAATAAAATTTAATCTATATTGGAGTAGAGGCCTTGTGAGGGTTTATGTGCACGGTTTTAGTAAAAAGAGGACGTGGAGTAGTGAAATGGTGAGGTAAGATGTCTGAATTGTTTTGGAGGGTTGGGAATATGTTATCACACCTATTAGGACTTGTCTAGATGACTAAATCGATAAAATCTGTTCTAAAATGAAAAATGGCTTCATAGGTTGAGTTTTTAGCCCATTTTAGGGGTTCTAAGGGGTGAAAATGAGAAGTAGGACTATTGGAAGTATTCTGTGATTTTGGAGAGTCCTAGCAAGTGCAATTGGACTTGTTGATGTAGGTTGCAAACTGGTTTGAGGGTTTTAAAGGATAGAAATGAAATTGGGTAACTTGTAGAAGTGAATTTGGATTTTTAAAGTGTCAAAAGTGGTTTGATACACCTAGTCTTGGATATACTGATCAAATGGATGTTTGTTTTAACTTATAAACGTGTTTCCCATCAATACCAATGTGTAAAGAATCCCCTTTAGTCATTAAAACAGGTTCCAAGTGCATCAAAAGTCAAATTTCATGGTTGTTGTCAACTGGTATGGGGCTGGACGCCCTCTGGTTTAGCCTTGGCGCCCCTGGATGCGTGGCGGTTCGCGCTGGGCGCCTCTGAGCGCCCCTGGGCGTACCAGCATGCTGTTGTTTTTGTTTTTGATAGTTTTTGGGGTTTCGGATGTCCGTTTTGGACGTTCATTAGGTTGTTTTGGGGGTTTTGGACCCTTCTGGAGCTGTTAGTGGAGGTTTCAGATTGTTTTCTTTACCTAAATATGAGTATTCTTATGCCATGGATGTTTGATGTTGTTTGAGTGTCAGGGTGTATGTATGTCCATATATTTGAATTGTGTGGCTTGAAATAATATGACTGCAAATTGAAAGGATGAAATTTAGTGTGAACTGGACATCTCAGGGTAAGATGATTGAAAGTGATGTATGGGGTGTTATTGTTGTTCTGTATAACTGTATGGAGCTTTGAACTGGTATGTATATCCCTACACTCAAAGCACTGTTCATGCTCAAATAGAGAAGAACAGTGTGAATGGTGAGAGTAGAGGGAGGTCCTCGTCTATAGTCTTAGAGTTTAGACATAGACAGATGGGGGGATTTACCTTGCATAGTGTTGGGGAGGGCCAGCTGAACTATGCAAGTGCAAAGACGACCAATAATTCGACAGCTATACCAATCCGAATGAGTCGTGTTGAGTGTTTGAGTCATGGTTTAAACGGTATGCTTTAATTGTTCTTTTATATGTAACTAAGTATGATGACATCGATTGATTGTACTATATGTTTATTACTTGTTTATCTAGCTCACCCTTGTTTTCTTGTTGTGTGCTGCTTTTGTATGTTTTCCTTTGCAATGATTATCCACTTGGATGGGAGCAGATGTTGTTGAGGAGGTTCCCTTGGAGCAAGAGTTGGAGGATGATGATGCTGCAGTATAGTCTTTTTAGGATTTCTAAATTTAAGTTGGTGTTATTTTGAAATACTCTAAACTGTTTAAGTTTTAAGTTCTGTCCTTTATGTGGATGACTGTAATATCAACTACGGAACTACTATTCTACTCTGACTATTCTCTTTATTGGAATGATGACGTCTTTATTATATAAGTTGTTATATATTTGAGGATGTCACACCAACACCCACCACTGTGTCACCGACTTGCAAATCTTCAATTTTTGGTGCAAAGCCATATCATTAATCACACTATCCCCCCACTGATTAAGAGTCCTAGTTGTTGTCGTCGCAAGAGGTTAATGGCGCGCAATTCAGATTCCTTCATTCGATCAGAGACGGCGGCCGGTGACGGGGACAGAGGTTTGTGGTGGTTCTAGTCGACGAGGTTGCAGTGGTGGACGGAGACGAAGATACAAGGAAGGAGACGGAGGGAGAGGGAGAGAAGCCAGAGACGGAGGGAGAGGGAGAGAAGCCGGAGACGAAGGGAGAGGGAGAGAAGCCGGAGACGAAGGGAGAGGGAGAGAAGCCGGAGACGAAGGGAGAGGGAGACAAGCTGGGAAAGATTCACTCTGTTAGAAAAAGAAAAATAATTTGGCATACACCGTTAGCCAGATCAGTTTGTTTTTAACGTGGTTAGTTTGGAAGGATCAAAAATTAAGGTTTCCTTAAAAAGGAAGACTAAAATGTGCCTTACTTTGAAAGAGGAATTAAAAACAAATTTGCTTAATAGTTTAAGAACTAAAAACATATTTAACCCTTTTTTTCTTTTGACTATTTGACGTACCTAATATAAAATTGTCATGAAGATTTAAATTCTAAAATATTTTAGACAAAATAATTGAGTTTAAGAATGTTATGTTAATGAACCTGGAGTGGAAACATTAACTTTATCTATAAAAAGAAATTCTATAGACAAACTTTTATTTTTTAAACATGAACTATGAGGAAACGAGAAGATTATTTAAAATTTAAGGAATTGGAATTAGATAGTTATATTCTTAAATAAAAGAAATATTTACAAATTATTATAATAAAAAAATATTTGTTTACCTAGGAGAGAAGTATAAATAATAATAATAATTTTATAATATTTTAATTTGAAAACATTTAAAATTTATAAGGTATAGTATGATGAAAGATACCTAAAATGAAAAGTTGAAGTAGGAAGTATTTTAAAATGATGGCTAAAAAGTAAGTGTGGGCATGATGTTAGTGAGAGGTGAATATTGAAAAAAGAAAAGGGGATGGAGTTATTAGGGGAGCAGGCAGCAATCCACATTGGTGTATGTTGGTATAGGGGTTTGGTTTGGACAAAATAATAGAGTACACGTGGTATCCAAGTGTTTCAACAGAGTGGAAAGTCACTTCAATTATTAGTCAAACTATTATTAGACTACATTATTTTTTATCTTAACAAAATTATATTACACCAATCAACTACAAGCATAAGCATTATTCTTCCCAACCCTCAACTACCCTTTCCTTACTTTCCACACCTACACTTTTCTACGTCCCACACCCTACCCTACAAAATGTCTCTCAACTTCTACCTTCTTTTTCTTTAACCTTTTTATTTACATATATATAATAAATAAAATAAGATAAACTTACTTACCTTTTTAAGTATTTATGTAAAGGGTAAATTTAAATTTAACTTAATTTCATAAAATTAATTCACATTTGTATTTATCAATATTATTATATAATTTTTTTTCTTTTTCTAATTTTACCTTCCAGTTCATATTCTTTTTCAATTTTACTTTTTCAAATGACTTTTCTTTCATTTAATCAGTGTTTTTAAAATTAAATAAATTAAAATCATTTACAAAGTAAATAAATTTATTTTTATAATTATATATTGATTATTTTTTCTTATTATAAAAAAAAGTAAACACACTTTCTCACTCATATGTTTTCACTGTTTTTATATAATATAAATTTAACATATCTTTGATTAATAGAAATTTTTAATTAAATACATATATCAAATATAAAATAAAGTAATCAAAAAATAAAATTTTAATTTTAATATTAATTAGACTTTAAATATAATCATTTATATAAAATTTATATATAAAATAAGATTTAGACCTATATAACAGGTTTAATTTATCTCTGATTAACCTAAAATCAGGTAACCTAGCCATGATTGATGATGTATATAATTATGAACTAAAATTAGAAATGGTTCTAAAAAGAAGAGGGCTATATGTGTGACCAATTTAGTATTCCATTTGACGAATGACTATGCATAGGTACTGCTTAACTTTTTACCATTAAAGCGTTTCACTTGGTCATTAACCCGTGTCCTTCGTGGGAAATCATTTAAGCACTGTGCCAGATTTATTTAGGAAACCAATGGACCACCCTACTTTTTCTGTCATCACAAAACCACTCTCAACTATATTTAGATGTCTCATTCTTCATATCTTCAAATTTTTCTTCTAACAAGACAATTAACTAATATATTATCTACAGTATTTATTTCAAATAGCACTGTTTATTCATTATCATTCGATTTTAAAAATTAAAAAATATAACAATTAAAACAATTTATTTAATACTTTCTAAAAATTCTTCTTCGAAATTTTTAAAAGTTTATTTCGCTTTTCCGATTAACTGAAACCTAGAATTTTAACATTTTGGATATCTTTTTATGAGAAAGAAAAAAAAAAGAGATGAGAAAGAAGTCTATCTTAAAATAAGTGATGATATATTCACATTTCTAAAAACAAAAAATATTGAAATAATAATTCAAAAAAACAATATTTTTATTATATTTATTTTATGTTTTAATTTAAAATTATAATATACATTATTATATTATTAAAAGAAGTTGTCAAATAAGTATTTTTTAGAACGATGAAAGTATTATTTTCCATATATATATATATATATATATATATATATATATATCAAAGATTTTTTTGTTGGAAGTGGTTAAAAACCATTTATACAAAATTAATGAAAAATAGAATCAATAATAATGTAAATTGTCGTTTTTGTTTAAAGTTTTTTTCTTAGTTGCTCTTACTAAAAAATGTATGTGACATTTGCTTTGAGGAGTATGAATAAACATACTTCAACCCTAAATAATTGGCATGCTGACAATTTGTAAAAACTTGAAGGTTGTGCAACCTTTTCGAATGAGTGGAAATTGGATCAAATTTAAGTAGAGTTCAATAACCTTTTTTATAAACCAACTATATTTATGGTTTTAATATTGTGTTATAAAAATACTTAAAACATTTTTACCATACTATAAATTACTTTTAATAAATTTTATTTACAAAAAGAAATATTATTTATAGATAAGTCACATATGAATTATTTCAAAATAAAAAATACAAAAATCTTAATTTATAATAAAATAATGCTTTTATCGATATAAAAAAAACGTAAACAACTTCTACTAAATGCTTTAATATGTTTAACTTCAAAAATATTATTTTAGATAGTACCGATGAAACAGATAAATATTGCTATTAATATTTATAATAATATAAAATTTCTCTAGTTAGTTTATATAATTTTTAAAAAAATTATTTTTTTCATATATAAGATGTATAGTTGTTAATTTTTATTATTGCTTTATTCAATTTTTATTTTTTAATATCTTGTATATTATATTTGTTAATTTTCCTAAAGCCTTTTAATCAATTTTAGTTTTCAATATTTTATAAATCAAATAAACAAAAAGATCAACTCAAATATATTTAAAAAAAATTATATATTTTTATTAAATTGAATTATTATATTTTAAGTTTAAAATATATAAACACTTGCTATGCTGTAATATTTCATTTAATAGTATAAAATTATTAAATAAAATATTATAAAATTAATAAAAAAAATATATGATTTATCTGTCATAATAATTATACTAATATAATATACCGTTTTTTTTTCAAACAAAAATAACTCTTATACCAAATATTTAAAAAAAAACCTATAAAAACTACTTTGTTGCTTTCTTGCTTTTCACCAAAGACCTATCATCACCTACCTCATTGCAAGCTTATATGGTGAAGTGACCATCACAAAAAAAACAACAAAACACACTTGGGTAAGCCCATGAAAAAAATATTTTCCTAAATTATTTAAAATTTGTCATATATTAGCTAAACTCATAAAATACCATATGTCGGATATATACTCACACAAACATTTGACATAGGTCTACACTGTAGGTATGCACATGTATTAGTATTTGTGTTGTAAATTCATAAACATAGGGATTATATAATCACCCTACCATTCATAAGGTTAGTCATCTTCATGTCTAAAATCAAAATACTTTAGTGACTAGAATCTACAGACATTTTCTGTCAACATTCCTCTCCAGACAACTTTAGTGGCTAGTAATCTTCCATATATCAATGCATATACTAATACTATTACCACAAAGAATTTCTCCTTGAGATTCTTTTAACAATCACCACAACACATATCCATAACAATATCACCATCTCAATAAAATGCTATAATAATCATAAACATACATAAAGTCCATTTAAATTGATCTCAAATAGCCAAATAAAAAAAATAAAATCCAACATATAATGTGGTGCTTAAGGTGGCGTCTAACGCTAAACCTTTCGCAAAAGGATGCACTTAGCAACACTCCTAACACTTAGCGATAATCCTGGTGTTCAAGATCATTCTTCTCATAAAAATATGAGCGCTTAGTGACACTTTCTAGCGCTCAGTGTCTTGGAAATAAAATTCGCTAGACCTGTAATACAACAATGACGTTCAATAGCACCCAGTGCCAAACCATTCGCAAAATGGACACTCAATAATATTTTTTGTCACTCAACCTCCTGGAGCTAAAATGCTCTTAGACGAAGCTGACGCTCAAAGCCAATATAACATCGTTTAACGCTATACTAGTTCACAACAAAGCACATTTTTATGATTTTCCGTAAACTTGGACCTGATCAGTTGCTCATATTGGTACTCCTTTTTCAGTGAGTTGGTTCAAAACAGTTTTTAAACATTAAAACTTATATCAAGTCGCTTAATTGCTTAGATCTTAACTTTTGTCAATCACACAAACTTAAGTAACAATCAAACAAGAATAAATCCTCAAAGTACAATTCAATTTAGAGATACAAACTAATAAGATTAATCAACATGCAAAGTAATCATATTTCTCAAATTCATTCACACTAAAGCAACTAGTTTCCCTTATCTTGACAAGACTGATCATGACATAATAAGCCAAAATGTCATCTAACTCACAAGTATATCCTTTTTACACTAAAGGCACAAAATAGAAAAATCATATATGTAGATACAGAAAATACGAGAAAAATGGATTCAAAACTAACTTATCCAAAAAAAATTGATCAATTGATCTTATGAGTTTGTCCCAAGAAAAAATATTTCCGTATACTATCTACAAAAGATGAATGGATCATAGAAATCTTAAAAAGAGAAAAAAAGCTTTTAAAAAAGAATTTTTAGAAAAGCAAACTGTTTTAAAAAACTCTTATAAATTTTCTATTCATATAAAAAAAGTTTATCATTAAAGGAATAAATTTTTAATATTTTAAAATGCACTAGTTTATCAGTTACATGTATTTTCTCAATATCTATCTAGAACTACTTAATTTCTTATAGACATATATTAGATCCACGGTACTCTTAATTATAAATTGTAAAATATTAAATAATTGTGTTTCTTAATCAATTTAAAGTTTTCAATGGGTGAATACGATGGAATCATTAAAACATTGAAATTTTTCATAGATTTGTTTGCTGACTGTGTGCACTTTTTCTTCATTAGTCTGTTGAAGGGTCCAAAGACCATCAACATAAATTTCAATGGAAAAACAGTGGGAAATGTAGACTGAATTGAAAACTTAGAAGATAAGACATGCAATAAACAGTAAAGTACTGTTTAAGATATGCTTTCATGGATAATGGACATTAATGTTGGAAAATTTTGAAATATCAGCAAAATAACAAAAGTTTGAAAAGTAGCCAGCGATAAAAACCAGTAAACATCAAATCATTAACATTTTGTTTTAGAAAAATCAAATCCTTAGAAAAATAAATCTAAATAAACGTGGAATTTATTTTTTCACCATTTCAATATATATGCGTAATGTTGAAAAATATAACAAATTTAGAAAAATTATGTTTACAAATGATTTTAAATTTGATTCATCCTTTGAATAAATAATAGTTATATATATATAGAGAGAGAGAGAGAGCGAGAGATATGGAGGAATTTGTGATGCAGATGTGACAGGTACAGTGAGAATGAAGCAATGAAGAAAGATGCATGGGAAGAACCCCTTGTTCTTGTTATCCACACCAAACTTGTTTTAGCCACAATAAAGAGGTGGATCACAACCTGGATTCCGTTTCTAATCTCTTCATCTTTGACCTTTGACTCAACCTAATCCACTTCTCTAACTTATTTGCATTTTGCTCCCTTTCATTTTTTCTATTCTCATTTCCCCCTCCCCTTTGCTTTCTTTTATTATTATATTATTATCATTTAATCACGGGTATGATGTAGTGCCGAATAATTAAATTATTTATTTATCGTTACTTTAAAAGTTATCAAATTATTGATCGGGAAAGTGCTTGGCAATGACTACAAGTTTTCATAGTTACCAAAGCAGTGTAGATGGACAAAGTGTATTTATTTAAACATATAAATATTTGTGGAGGTATGATTTGGATTGGATTGGATTGGTTAATTGTAAATGTATGGAAGTGTGGGGGTTGTAGAGTAGCGAATGTACCTATTATTACGTTGTGATTGTGGTGTAGGGGTATTGGGTAGTAAGTTGGTAGAATGTAGGATGAAAGTAATAGGTTTAGGTTTTGAGAAATTGAATTGAGTTAATAGAGAGAAGAGAAGGGTGAAAGAGACTGAAGAATGAAAAGAGGAGGGGGGCAATGGGTATAATAAATAGAGGAGTAAGATTTGAGGGAGAAAAAGTGGGACCCAGAGGTGGCATATTTGGTTTGACCAATCTTTTGGTGTTGGGGAAGCAAGGAGGGTTAGATTCCAAGTTAGATGGTAGCACACGTGTGGGGGAAGGAAGAGTCAGATAAGGGGCAGGGTATGGCAGAGCCAGTCCCTCTCTGTGCCTGTTGGGTATGTTCCTCTGTTTCATCTCATATAAGAGAAACCAAAGCGTGACATACCTAAAGAGAATTTGCAGACCCTTCACATTTAGCACAACTTTTATTAATATTAATATTTTATTTTTATTATCATTATTATTATCATCGTACCCTCTTCCACTCATCCATTACAAACGATGCCTGCAAGTTTAGAACCCTTGGATTTGGGGGTTCACATACCCTACCACTTCAGATGCCCAATCTCTCTGGAACTCATGAGAGACCCCGTCACCGTCTGCACCGGTCAAACCTACGACCGACCCAGCATCGACTCCTGGGTTTCCGCCGGTAACACCACCTGCCCCGTCACACGTGCCACTCTCACCGACTTCACCCTAATCCCCAACCACACTCTCCGCCGCCTTATCCAGGACTGGTGCGTCGCCAACCGCGCTTTCGGTGTCGAGCGAATCCCCACTCCCAAACAGCCCGCAGACCCCGCCCTGGTTCGCTCCCTTCTCAATCAAGCATCCTCTGATTCCGCTCCAAACCACCTTCGTCTCTCCTCTCTCCGACGACTCCGACAGCTCGCTCGCGACTCCGACAAGGACCGCTCTCTCATTTCCTCTCAAAACATCCGCCAGATCCTTCTCCCTATCACTTTCAACGCTGCGGACGAGTTGAAGCACGAGTCCCTCGCGCTACTCGTTTTGTTCCCCCTCGCCGAGTCCGAATGCGCCGCTCTCGCATCCGACTCCGACAAGGTTTGTTACCTCTCGCGGTTGCTCTCGCACAGCTCGCTTGAAGTCCGAGTCAACTCGGCCGCGTTGATTGAGATCGTCGTCGCCGGGACGCACTCGCCGGAGCTCCGCGCGCAGGTGAGTGATGTTGACGAAATCTATGACGGAGTCGTGGACCTGCTCCGCAGCCCGATCTCGTACCCGCGCGCTCTCAAGATCGGGATCAAGGCCTTGTTCGCGCTGTGCTTGGTGAAGCAGACTCGGCACAAGGCGGTGTCCGCTGGTGCGCCGGCGGTACTCGTCGATAGGCTCGCGGACTTCGAGAAATGTGACGCGGAGAGGGCGCTCGCCACGGTGGAGCTACTCTGCAGGATTCCCGTGGGATGCGCCGCGTTCGCTGGCCACGCACTGACTGTGCCGATGCTGGTGAAGATAATACTGAAGATATCGGACCGCGCGACGGAGTACGCGGCCGGAGCGTTGCTGTCGTTATGCTCCGAATCGGAGCTGTGCCAGCGAGAGGCGGTGACGGCGGGGGTGTTGACCCAGCTTCTTCTTCTGGTGCAGAGCGATTGCACGGAGAGAGCCAAGAGGAAGGCCCAGATGTTGCTGAAGCTTCTTCGGGATTCGTGGCCGCAGGATTGCATCGGAAATTCTGACGATTTTGCATGCAGCCAGGTTGTTGTGGTTCCCTTCTAACGATTTTTAATTTTTTGCTATTGTAATAATCTCCATAATTTTAGTGAAGAAAAAAAAAATTAGATTCGAAGATAAGAAAAATGGACAGAGTTTGTGAAGTCGAAGCTTAATTAATTAGTCTTTTTGTCTAGATTGGTAAATAAATAGAGTTGTAATTCTATATTTAATTATTTTTCTTCTCTTGGTTTTGTATGTAAGGATTATTGTGATGAAGGAAAGCACAACGTTTGCTTCGTCAGAGTTTGTAATTTTTTAAGATGAAAAATATCAAAATAGAGCTAACTTTCTATTTTCTTTTTTTTCTCCTTTTCTCTCCCTTACCCTGTTTCAACTTTCTAGTTATATAGCATATGTTCAGGAATTTAATCGTGATCGAAATGGTTGGTTATTAGAATAGGTGAATATGCTTTACATTTGGGAACCTGGTTAATTATTAGGGGAATGGAAACATTCACTGCCATTTGGTGAAGTACACGTTTCTGTTAGTTGCACAGGCACAAGTGTTTTTGACTTCCGAAGAACATCGTTTTAATAATCATTATGTTGGGGACTCTTCTCCATGGCTTCCACTGCTAACCTAAGAAGAAAAATTTAGCTTTTTTCTTCTTTTTTGTAAATATGCACTTTTTTTTGTGTGTGAATTTATGTAGCTTTTTCTGAAGCCTTTTTTCTGTACATCAATTTTGTTCTGGACAATACTGGGACCCCAATAAGATTTTTATTTTCTCCTCTTAACCCAGTTTATTGGTGAAGAATGATACGAGGATGGATGTGGCTTGAATTGGAATCTGTAAAAAAGGTAACGACAACCTATGTGATGGGGTATTTTGTAAGTGATGGGGGTATTTTATAATTGACAGAGGAAGAGTGTATAAGAAAAATAATTGAGAAGATAAAAGAATGTTAAAGTGAAACTACAGATGGTGCATTCCAATGGAAGGCTATCTATATAGGGGCATTACCATCAATGTATCAACTTGTAGTTGAACAGCGTATTAGTCTATGACTAAGAAGTTTGAGCAAGAACAAAACAGAGGGAACAGAAGGCTGCACGGGTTTGAAACGTCTTTGAATGAAAAAGAAAGAGGGGGCACATGTGAGGGAACATGGTGGGGTCAAGAGGGTCCTACTACAAGGACTGGGAAAATGGTTTATGTGGCTTACAAATAGAGGAGAGGAGGGTCACATGTTGGTGGGAATCAAACAATTGTATCACATGGGTGCTTGCTTATTTGTTATTCTCTTCACTCCTTTTTCAATATTTTTTGATGGGTACTGCTACAACTACTGGTGCTCACACATCACATGCCCAGCCTTGTTTCTGCTCCACAGTCCCTTACAGATAGAAATTTATTTTGTCTTCCAATCCAAGCTTGGGATATGTAGCACCCGGGACCCATCATCTACTGTCGCCCTTTTTAGCTTTTTCTAATTATCTTGTATTCCTCCTTTTGGGACACCCACCTAAGGGATGAGGTGATGGGCAACCTTTCCAGCGAGTTTTAACAGTAAATTAAAGTATTCCAAGTCAGAGATTGTGTATTGTATGTAAAGATACTTAGGGTGAGATTTCATTCATGATTCATCAGTGTCTTGCTGCTTTTGGGTTGTCTCCAAGAAAAGAAGTCAAATTGATATTTACATTGTTTCCCCTCTTAATGGGAGACGCATGATATCATTGATATTTTCTTTGTTCCTTCGCGTGCTTGATGTGTTGTTTTCAGCTGTCCTACAGTACAGTTAAATGCTTTCTGCAGACAACAATTCAAACACTGGCGTAAGGGTCTTCGTCCATAGTGAACAATGACGATTACTACTACCACCTGCTGAGCATGCCATGCATGTATTATTGGGTTCTTATGATTCAACCATCACTTTCACACACTATTGAACACAATAAAGTGAAAGACCACACGTGCTCCTCTTCACTGCTTTGTTTCTCAAGTTCACATTGACAAAATGTTGGCTGATTCCAATCGTGCACTTCCTGTTTACAGTTCAGAGACCAAGAGTGGAACTGTTGTTGTCAAGGACTACGAGTGTCCATGATGGTGACCATTTTTCCTGATAATACTATACACTAGCCTATTTTCATCTAACGTAACACTCTGATTTATATTTGGTTCCACTATTTTTTTTTTGTTTTGTGAAATTGAGGACAGCTTGCATCTCTTATGGTGATAAAGTTCATGCTTCTACATGACTACTAATAAATAAGGCAACTAGCCAGAGAGTCTATTTGTGGTTTTGACAGACAACTAAATTCAATTGGGTTACTCTGTAGCTCACTTAGATTCGGACCAAATTATTTGGGGGACTTCCTTATGCAACCAACGTTTTTCTTCCTGCACTTTCAAACTATACATAATGCCTCATTTTACCCTTCTCTATTTTGTTGTTAAAATAATTTATAATAAAATTATTTATATTCTTTCCTGAATGACTAGTTTGGTACATGTTTCTCGTATTCGGTGACATATTTTGGATTGCTCATTTAAGTAAAAAACGATATGTTTGACAACTTTTTTTATAATATTTTGATACGTGAAATCTTAGATATTGCTAAGGTTTCTTTTTTTAGAAAGTTTTGAATAAGACATTTTTTAGCATAGTAATATCAAGCTTATTTTAGTATTCAAATGATCTTTTTATTATATTTTTTTTTCTTCAAGATTTTGTTTATTTATAGTTTTTTTTTTTGAGAAATGATTGTTAGATAGAGAGATTGACTTCATGTAGAGTTGGTAGTCTTTTGGGTGAGAAGTCAGACTTAAATCTACTTTACAAATGTATGGTGCTTTGTTATTAGCTTTAGCAAAATGTCGCTTGTATGATATGTCAGAGCAGAAGTCTTCAAGGGAAACATTTCCAAATATTCTTTATTTCAACATCTTTTTCTTGTGTGCAGTGATTTTGATCAAGTCTTGCTGTTTTTGTGATTTGTACAAATATCAAGGTGTACAAACATCGAAACACTTTATCTTACATGCATTAAATATTTGAATATTGATAAATGTTAAGATATATAGCATGTTAAAAACATTTTATGATATGTCAACTCATTAATAAATGCATCGTTTAATTAGGCATTCAACACATATGATCATTAGATGGTGTAAAGCATTAGAAAAGTTGTTTGTAATTGATAGCCTTTAGCGATTATTCTTTAGGCGATTCATTTTATAAGACGCTTGCTTGAGTAAACATTGTTTTAAGTGAAACATACTTTAAGCTTTAGTGTTAAGAAAGAGATAGACACTTTTATTCATAAAACGCTTGCTTGTAAGACATTGTTCGTTTAAACATTTAGATGTTATTTGTTAAGCATTGTTTGTTGCTCATATTATCTATTGGATGATTCATCAAGAAAGACATTTCTTTTTATTAAACGTTGTTTACAAGGCATTGTTCATTAGACAACATAGTCTAGAAAATGTTGTTATAAGCATGTTTTCGTTTAATAAAGGTGTTCCAAAATATTTTTCTCTTAGATGTTATTTCTTTAAAAATCTTTCATATAGAGCAATATTTCGTTTAATGCTTTTGTTAAACTTCAAAACTTAAATTGTTAGACGGTTTATTCTCTAGACGATCTTGTCTTAATAAATGTATCTTTCAATTATCACAAAAAGATACACATTAGAATTTTCATATAAATCAATCACACTCAAATATAATAAACATTTAAGTTGTGTTCACTTCTGTGTATTTAATGTTATAGCAGAAGGAATGGTAAGTGATTTACATCTTCTTATATGAGGATTTGTGCATGAGTGTGAGCGACGATTTGCGAGATGTGTAAGATATACTATCTCGATATGTAGAAGAAATTTGCAAGCAAAGATAGTAGATGGTGGATTGTTGCGTTTTGTTCTCTACATGTCCATGGATTTGCAAGAGAGAAGAAGGTTTTGTGGTAGGTTGGAATCAATTCCAAAATCGATTCCATGACTTGATGGAACCAATTCTAGGTTGGTTTATTTTATGGAAAAAAGTTAATGTGTTCATATTTATTATATATATATATAATAATAAAATAAATATAAGGGAAAAAAATAATATTATATTTTAACCTATTAAAATATTTTTTTATCCATAAAGTATTTCATAAATTTTTATAAATTTTATCTCAACTCATGTACTTTCCCTTTTAAATCATTTAAAAGAAATACACAAATTTTATTCTCAAATTTATTCAAATTTATCTGTTACTCTTCATCAATTATAAGTGAATATGAATACTTATTACCATTAATAATTAATAATTTAATAGTTATTAAAATAAAACTAAGTAATATACAATAACTAAGTTCTCGGTATTTTAAAGCAACTAACATTGCTGAAGAATAAACAAATTAAATTCATACGGTTGAATGGATTCTTATGGTATCCCACTCATAAAAGGCTACAAACTCATGATAAAGATTGTTAACTAACAAAGGTTGAGTTTGCACATGCTTGAACCACACACTGCACCAGAAGAAAACTAAACATATGAAACCAACCATCCCAGTTTAGGCATAAAAGGTTTTGTAAGATGATGTGATACTATAAGTTTGTATCATCCAAAACTTTAAGAGATCCATGGCATAATTTCTTCAGCAGCTTTCCTGTAAGTTTCCTCCATTGAATTTGCATCCGAAGCTTGTTTTCCCTGTACCATAAACAATTCAATAAGTTGATAAATTTAACTAAGAATATGTTAGTAAAAGATTTAAAAAAGAAACACATATTTTCATAAAGTAAAAATAATTTATTTATAAATTAGTAAAATCTCTTTCAAATATTTTTATTTAAATTTCATTTTAGACACAATTATCAACTCGATTTACTCTCTTGGTGTTTTTGTAATTGTAATATTTAATTCATATTAATTGTAATATTTAATTTATAGAAAATATAAATTTTGGTAAGTTTCGTGTACTTTATTAAAAAATATTTATTTTATAAAATAGAAAGTATTATGTTTTTTAATTTATTTGTTTTAATTTTTACTTTTATGTTTATTTAACAAGTCAATCTTAGTTAATTTATTTAAATTTAAAATAAGTGTTTATGAAGTAAATAAGTAAAAAACACTTATTTAAGAAAAAAATCAAAATTTACTTATTAAAAAATTATAAAACTGCTAGATTTAAAATAAGAAGTAGAGAGATACATAAACAGAATAAAATTGACTTATTTAATTAAAAAATGGTGTTTTAAAATATAAAAAAGAAAATAGGTATTTTAAAAAGTCATACTTTAAACGTAAGAAAAGGCATTTAGGGGCGTAACATAGTCCTTAAACACGCATTGAGAAATTATGAATAAGAAACATAGATGTATGGTGGGAATGAAGTTTAAAACTTACATGGACTTGAATCATGCATGTACTTCCATTTCCATTGGCCGAAATGGTTGCAGAAATGAGTTCTATGTTGTGCTTTTCAAGCACAGAAGCAATGTTGGTCATGAGTCCTGGCTTATGCACTGAGCAAATAGAGAATTGAGCTTCATTTCCACGAATGTTCAGGACCATGTTTGAAGCAGCCCAAGTTTTATCAAAACCTTTCTGCTTCTCAGACACTGAACCCGCACCAGAACTCGTTCCCATAATTTGTTTCAGAACATGTTGTGCCCTTTCTTTTTTCTTTCTCTCTAGCTTTTCCAGAGTTTCCTGCAGAACTTTTATGTAGTCCACTGCTTCGTTCACTACGGTTGCTTTATCAGCCTAAGAAGTAGCATATCAGAACCATCTCAGAATAACATTCTAACCTTAACTTTCTCACTTGTCCTCAAGTGGGACACACACACAGTAATGGCTCTTTTCTTTTAATACATTAAAAACTATCACTTTAGAGTTCTATCTGTTTTCTGATCATTAAATACTTATACTCGATGAAACATTTGTCTATCAGTTATAACAATATATATAGAGTATTGAACAAGATGAACATTTATAAAGAATACATTACTTGAAGTAAAATCAGTCTAAACACAAACAACACCTGATGTAATAGAAACATATTTCATGTAAAAGCTGAACTATACACTGATGTTTAAGAGTTAATATCCAAATGCATTGAATCACTAAGCATCTGACCGAACAAATTTTCTAGGATATTAGTACAATGTGTTAAACGCTATCAAAAGATATATAACTATCTGATATGTCAAACATGTCCAAGACATAAGACATATAAAGTGTCAAACACTATAGAACCCCTAACAGAGTGTCTAATCACCATAGCGCTTGAACAAAATAATAAAGCGTATGAAATTCAAGCTTTGTTAAACATTACTAACCGATATACTTAAGCTTAGATGGCCTTGTGATACAAGAGCTTAAAAGATCACATTATCTAAGTATAACACATCAAACACTTTACCTTCAAGTAATGTTCTTATCAAACAATGTTGACATATTCCAAAATGTTTTAAACATGCAATGTGCAAAATGACCATTAACATTTAAAACATTTAATGGTGTACAAAAAAGTGTTTTGATTGCATACTTTGCTCTTGTTGTCTCTACAGGTAATGTCAATAATAAGCTTTATACAAAAGCGCAACACAAAGGACAGAAAGACGTTGAGAGATAAAAGGACATTATTGGAATGTTTCCTAAAAGCCTTTAAATTTGGAAAACTGTATAAGTTACTCAAGAAAGAAAACACTGATAAAACATTATCACCCTAAAACATAGACTTGAGTCTGACCAGTTACTTAAAGAAGGCCATGAAGTCTATCTGAAGTCAACTTTATGTCCAATGGTCATTTCTCAAAAGGGTTATATAAAGAAGATTCACAGAACTTGAGGTTGTTGAAGTTGAAGAAGGTGAAAGTAGACGAGAGAAGATGAGAGAAAGAAAGAGAAAATATACAAGAAATATCATTAACTCTACTCTACCTCAAAGTTTATATCATTTGAAGCTCTTCAACCTAACAAAAAGAACATCACAATTTCACAAATTATATTGTATTGTATTGATCTCTCTTTGAGAGTTCCTTAATTTGCACTTGTAATCATACACTGATTGTGTTTTTAAATTTTGAAGAGAACTAAAACACTTGTATTGAGCGAAACGTGTTAAGACAAGAATATCTAAAGAGAATAAACATCTCAAGTTTTAAGGTTTAACAAACAATAATGAACAAAATATTGTTTAGAGAAGAATAGCATTTGGTCAATGAGCACAACAAAACATTTTTATTAAATGCTCATAAGACAAACTATGACGTGTCAAATATAAAAGATTAAACAACATATTGACAAAAAGACGTCTGGTGAAAGAAGGCATAACTGTTATGTATTATATCAATTGTCACTACTTGAAAAAACTCAGACTTGCACTAAACACTTATTTTACGAAACATGCTTTAACACTATATCAACATATAGATCATTCAATGCATGTACATATTGTACACTTATTTCTGTTATGATTTTCTATTAAGCTTTCTATTATGATTTTCTTTTAGGTTTTCTGTTATGATTTTCTGTTAGGTTTTTTGTTATGATTTTCTATTGCTTGTATTTTTCCTTTATATTCAAGCATGTTTCTCTATTGTAAAACAACTAAGTTCTCATACTTTCCATAAAATATTTCTTTTCAAGTTTTCTCTCCTTTGTGTTTTATTAAACACTCACATGGTATTAGATAAAACACCTTCCGTATTTACCTTCTCTTTGTTGTTGTTTCACCCATGACAAGTTCTACTCCCCCTCATGATCACCTTACAAATCACGTCAGTTCTGTAGAGTTGGGTTTTCTAGTATGGTTGACACTGATTCATCTATTGCTATTGATCTTTCTACCGTGAGATGTTAAGAGATATTATGCTATCAATATTAAAATAAATTGTATTTGCCACATAAAGTGTTACATAAGGTATTAGATATATAATTGATATCTTCTTTCATATTTCTGTTATGATTTTCTATTGGTTGTATTTTCCCTTTATATTCATGCATATTTCTCTATGTAAAATAACTTAGTTCTCATACTTTCAATAAAATATTTCTTTTCAAGTTTTTTCTCTTTTGGGTTTTATCAAACACTCACATGATATCAGATTAAACACCTTCCACATTTACCTTCTCTTTGTTATTTCACCCATGGCAAGTTCTACTTCTCCTTCTCATCACCTTACAAATCAAGCCAGTTTTGTAGGGTTGAGTTTTGTTAGTATGGTTGACACTGATTGATCTTTTGCCATTGATCTTTTTGCCGTGAAGAATGACAAAATTCATGCTCTCTTTGGTTTCTCTAAAAACTAATATGAAGCTATTTCTGCCTTCCTATAAAAGTCACAAAATGCTTTTTCTTCTGCCACTATTTTTAGTCAACATATTGTACAACACTCATATCAATACCTTTTAGATGATTGAAGCAATTAAAAAAAACATCAATAATTCTTTAGTTTCTTGGTTTCTCTAGTTTCTTGATTCTCAGTTTCTCAGTTCTCTAATTTCTCGACTCTCCATTTTCTCGATTCTCTAGTTTCTTAGTTCTCTAGTTTCTCGGGTTTCAATTTCTCGATTTTTTGGTTTCTTAATTTCTTTAGTTTCTCAGTTATTAAATATTGTCATTCTCAATATTATTGATTCTCATTATCAATACTCTCGTTATCAATACTGTAGATTCTTGTTTTTTTTTCAAAGTTCAATTTTTTTCAAGATTCTCAAGTTCTGATGTTTCTCAAATTTCTCGAGAATATCAAAATTTTCAAGATTCTCAAATTTCAAAATTTTCAAATTTCTCAAGATATCAAGATTCTTTCATCCTACTACATTTCAAAAATGCTACTTTCAAGTTAAGCCTTCATAATTTTCATACCCACCTTGAAACCGGGTGTTATAAATATTTTATATCTTCTTTCCGTTTTTTATTATAATTTTCTATTAAGTCTTTTATTATGATTTTTTTGTTTTGATTTTTTGTTGCTTGTATTTTTCTTTTATATTTAAATATATTTTTCTATTGTAAAATAACTAAGTTTTTATATTTTCGATAAAATATTTCTCTTTTAGTTTTCTCTCCATTGTGTTTTATCAAACCCCACATAAGGACTCGTGTTTGATATATATAATATATATTTGTGCGTACCCTTTATTCGGCCTCTTTTGCGGAGAAAATATGCATTAATTATTTTTTTAAGATCTGTTCAAATTATTTGTTATGGTCATAATTTAATTTAACCGTCATCATAGGTAGTATTCCTTTAAAAATTATTCCTAGAAATCAATAAAAGAAGAGTATTATTCAATGCTCTTATAGTATTCGTATTAAGTTATTCTTACTTTGTCAATAGAATGTTTATAATTATAATGAATACAAGAATATCATATAATCTCAATATATGGAGATAGGGAGCAATAATACACTAAATAATTTGAAGGATAGGCCCATAATGTTAATTATATGTTTAGGCTTACAATCAATGATTATGTAAGAAGAGTGTTTCATCCTACACCTCCAAGATCTCATCTGCACCTCCAAAAATTCCACTTTTAGCCTTCTGACATCTCATCATTATCCTACACCTTTAACTTTATAAAAAATTTTATTTTTAATTTTAATAAACATATTTTATTTTATTATATTCTTCTTCTCGTTAAAAAACTCTACACCACCTTAATAATAATTAAATTTAAAATTCTAATATTATTTAATATATTTTATATTTTAATAATTATTAAAATATAATTGATATTATGATAATAGTTATATTAAAAATATAAAAATAAAATAATTAAAATAAAAATAATAAAAAAAAATAAAATTATACTAAATAAAATATTTAATATATCAAATATATTAAATTATATTAAAATATTAAATTAAATTAAATAATTATTAAAATTTAAATAATAAATAAAATTTTAAAACTATTATTTATCAAATAACAAATAAAATTATATTAAATAAAATATTAAATTATATTAAAATATTAAATTAAATTAAATAATTATTAAAATTTATATACAAAATGAAATTTTAAAAACTATTCTTTATCGGATATGGATATCCGATTCTTAACTCATCCGATATCTATATCCGATTAACTAATTTTTCAAAATTTTGTTTTTTTAAAATTTTAATAATTATTAAAATTAATTTAATATTTTAATATAATTTAATATATTTAAATATATTAAATATAATTTTAAGTATTATTTTTATTTTCATTTTTATTCTTATTTTAGTTATTATTTTTCAATTTTCTTATAAAATTATTTTAAAAATATAAATTATATTTATTAATTATTAAAATATAAAAATATAATAAGTAATATTATAATTTTTATTTAAGTTTAATATTTATTAAATTTTAAATAAAAAACAAAAGTATTAACATATTTTATAAATTTTAATATATAAATAAGTTTTTAAAATTTTCATTTTTATTTAAAATTTAATAATTATTTAATTTATTTTAATATTTCATTATAATTTAATATATTTCAATATATTAAATCCAATTTATTATTATTATTTATTATTATTATTATTATTTTTATTTTATTTTAATGTTTTTAATATAACTATTATTATAATATAAATTATATTTTAATAATTATTAAAATATAAAGTTATTTTAAATAATATTTAAATTTTAAATTAAATTAAATTAAATTATTATTAAGATAGTGAAGATTGTTTTTAATAAAAAAGAAAAAAATGGAAAATATTTATTAAAGTTAAAAATAAAGTTTTGAAAAAGTTGGAGGTGCAGGATAAGATGCCAGAAGGTTAAAAGTGAAATTTTTGGAGGTGCAGGATGAGATCTTGGAGGTGTAGGATGAAACACTCATGTAAGAATGTAACAAGAGATTACTTTTTTTTTTCAAGAAAGGGATTTTTTTCACTTTTTTAAGGTACATTTTTTTGTTGATAAAAATAAAATTATTAAATATTTAAAACCTTGAGTAATGAAATATATACCTTTGAAGGAAGTTGCGGAAGTAAAGCACTAAGATCATCGAACATTTCTTTCATTTTCTTTCTTCGGCCTCTTTCGATGGATAGATGCATTTCATTATTAGTTTCCGGATCGTAGGACTCTTCACCACTAGTAAGAATTTTCTTCTCATTTTCATCAACAACATCATCATTCGACATCGTATTCACAACAAGGTTTTGGTTTGTTTTAATTTCACTGGAACGATTAGAACTAGAAGAAGTATCTGTATGATTTTCCAATAAGAAATCCATAAGAAATAAAAGCTGATTTTGTGGCTAGAAAGTGTGGAGAGAAAGAAATGAGGAGTTTGAGGTTAGGGAGAAAGATTGAAGAATGGTTTATTTATACTAAGGTGGCTAAGTTTGCCAAGGTACAAAGACAAAATATAAATGTCAAAATTACTAAGAACAACCCAAAATACATTCGTAAGAACATGGCGTTACGTTGAATTATATTAAATACATTAAATATATAGTTTAATGTTGTGTACTTCAATCTATCCTCATATCCCACCACATATTGACCCACTTGCTTCTTAGGTTTGGCTTCATTTATTTCATTCTTCAAAAATATAGTTTTTTTAATACTATGAATATATTTAATACATTTTATCACATTTCTCATCATTTTGAAACTTCAAATATTTTGCTCATATTATTAAGATAGAGGAGTAGCAATAAAAAAAAATCATTTTACATGTAATTCTGAATTTTTTTCTTCTTTCCTTTCCACTTTTTTTCAATATTTTTTTGTCTAAATCCTACCCGATAATAAATTTGAAAGCTTTAACAATTATGATGTTAACAATTATTTTGATCAAAATTCTTATATTGGGCATATAAAATGTATTGAATTTTCTTTATCTTTCTGTTTTCTTCTCAATATTAAGTTTTTTTTTCTTTTTTATCAGCATCGTATTAAGTCTTTAACCTCTTTACAAGAAAAACTTTTCTTTATTGTCCATAAAGATATATGATAAAAACAATAAAAATTATTTTTGTTCTCCTTTTTTATTATAATCTATATTTATTTGGATGTATTTAATACTTTAACGTTATTTGGATGTATTTATATAGTAGACAAAACAAGTTGTTTAGTTTTGAAAATTTTTAAAACTAAATTATAATTAAATTTATTAAGAACAAAAACTATTTAGCATTAATTAGATCGAGCCAAATCAATACGTATCGAAATTTGAGCCTAATTAATTTATATTAAATATTTAGAAATTAATCCAAACTGAAAGTTAAAATAAATTTCTCTAAACCTAAGGTTAAGATATCCAACTTGAATTCAGTAAAACAATTAAGTTTTCGTTAAAATAGAAATTAAATTGTTTTATCCAATTAAAAGAATTAAAATTTAAGATATTTTAATTATTTCATCTAAATAAAATATTTAAAAGATGAAAAAAATTTTAATTATAAGTAATCCAAATACTATATATTTTAATTATTTAAAATTATTGAAATTTCTTGTAAAAAAAGACACGAAAGTTAATATAAAAAATACTGTTTTATTTAAAAACACAACATTAAAGTTTCAATGATAGGAAAGAATGCGAGAGAGGGAAAAAAAGTGAAAAGAGAGATTCTTTAAATAAATTAAAAGAAAATATAAAACGATAAAAGATCAAATAATTTTATTTTTCATTAAAAACTTTATTTATTATTTTTAATAACATTTTTGTAATTATTTATTATTATAATAATATAACATCACTCCTAATTTATTACGAGTTACGTTATTCTGACTCATAATTAATTATGTATACAAAAATACTTCAAAATATTTGTTATTTTGACAATATAATTTATTATATATGTAGTTTAATTTAATTGTGTTTTCACTTACAAATCACAATGTAACTGTTTCCATAAATTTCAGCGAAGGAACTAAAAATATTTGCACAATGAAATCTACACAAAAACTATTCATACGTATTAAATCCACCTTACAATATTAGTTTTATTATGTTATAAAATTATTAGTTATATTATATATTTAAAAGGTAAAAATATATTTATTTATTTGAATATAAGAAATATTTTTTTATAAAAGCTTTCCTGTTTTAACTTCATTGTAATTCAATATGCAAAAAAAACCATCCTTATAGAAAGCATTATTCACCAAATGCATCCATAAAAATGTGAAACACTCACAAATGGTCCTTAAGACAAAAATTCCAAAATAGTTCCAAAAGCTAGACTATGTTAGAAAAAATAGTTTTTTCTTTTGTTAACTTGCTTTGAAAACTTTAATAAGTTAACTTGTTGTGAAAAAAATGTTTAGGAATAAGTTAACTTCTTTTGTTTTGCAAAGGGGAGTAGTAGCATTCAACTACGTTAATAAATTATTAATATAGACCAAGATACAAATTTAATAAACTTTTTTTCTTAAAATATAGCTTTGATGGGTATGACATTTTTATACAATTTTTTGTTCCAACACTTCCTTTAACTAAGCAAGATCGTTAATGATAATTAAAACCAAAATAAACTACTTTTATAACCTAAAATATTGACAATTCTACTTTGGATTCACGATTTTGAGAAAATAGACTATGTGCTAACAAAATAAAACAATTCTACATAATAGTCCAATCTGATGGAAAAAATGTATAAAAAGTTTTGTTTTACAAAAATTACTTTAGAATCATACCATCAATATTTTTTCATCGATGGATAATATAAAACATTTTATACTATTCATAACCATTAACTCCACGATTATATACTTTAAACGAATTGAAAAGTTCCTTTTAATCTATGTTTGTTTTTAATGTGAGTACAAACTTTATTTGTCTTAAGTTTTATGTACTTATATCATGAATGATATATCTTTATTTTGACTTAATTATCTTCTAAGTCTTCGTAGGACTAAAACAAATATGAAGATCTAAAATTAATACTACTTTTTAGGACTACATATTAATTACAAAATCACAATTACAAACGTTGAAAATAAATTTAAATATTTTATTCATTGATTTTGGATAATAAACATATATATGTAGTTTAAACCTTAAACAACAATATTTGAACATATATTCATAATAGCTGAAGTTAAGCCACAAAATCCCACTTAGTTTTAAGAAAAAGTAGTAATTACATAAACAGATAATAATAATAATAATAATAATAATACTAATACTAATAATAATAATAATAATAATAATAATAATAATAATAATAATATAAGTGTTTCGATCCAAAGGTTTAAGCGATCCATAGAAGAATCTCTCCGGCAGCTTGCCTGTAAATTTCTTCCACTGAATTTGCATCCAGGAACTGATGTGAAGCTCGTTTTCCCTGAATCATCAAAAACTTCATATAAGTTAAAGTAACCCTAATTTCATGTTAATATAGAATGCTTGTGTATTAGAAAAAAGAAGTATAAGAAAAATGTTGAATTCTTTTAAAGTAAATGTGTGAATGCGTGACTCTTTTTTTTTTTTATTAAAGCTACAGTAATTAATAAATTTAAAAAAAAAATCATTTTTAATAATTTGGAAATTGCGTGTGAATAATTATAAACGTTTAGTTTTCTACAGAAATAATAAATGAAAAGTGCATAAGAGTTTGAAACTTACGTGAGCTTGAATCATGATTGCATTTCCATTCCCAAGGCACGAAATGTGGGCATATACAAGCTCTATCTTGTATTTATCAAGCACAAAAACTATGGTGGACACGAGACCTGGTTTATGGGCCGCGCAAATGCAGAATTGGGCCTCATCTCCACAAACATTCAAGACCATGTTTGAAGAGGCCCACGTTTTATCAAAAGCTACGGGCTGCTGCTGTGCAGGGAATAAAAGTGCGTTTGAAGAAGTTCCCATAATCGCGTTCGAAAAGCCGTAATTAGAAGAAAGTCCCCGAGCAGTGAACATGGACGGTGATGACTCATTCCAAAACGTGGGCCCACATCGGACCCTTTCTTCTTTCTGCTTCTCAAGCTTTTCCAGGGTTGTCTCAAGATTTTGATGTAGCTCACTGCTTCATCCACGACCGTTGATTTATCCGCCTGCAAAATCATGATCGAACACCGAAGCACCTTAGAGAAAGAGGGAAACGAAGTAACCTAAGAATGAAAACGAATCCGATTGAAAATATTTGACCTTAGAAGGAAGATGGGGAAGCAATGCATGAAGACTAGCGAACATGTTTTTCATTTTCTTTCTCCTTTCTCTCTCAGTCCATATATGCATTTCGTGATCAGATTCGCGACTCTTTTCAGCATTTCCTTCTGCACTGCTAACTTTGTTGAGCTCTCGATTTCGCTTCTTATTCATGAGACCTTCGACCTTTTCATTCTTCTGCTTTTGTGAATTCGTTTTTTCCCACAATAAGTTCGTATCATGCAACAAACTTTGATCTTCTGACATGAAGAGCATGACAGATTGAGAGAGAAGAAAAAAATTAAGAGCAGATTTGATAAGCAGAAGAATGGAGAAGACACGTTTATATACAAGTGAGAGAGAGAGCTTACAGCTGAAGATGCAAGAGAGATATGAATGATGATGATTAACCATAACACAATGCAGTTACTTTGCTTCACAACAAATATATTAACATCATAATTATGCTAAAATACTATACCTCAGGCTCCTGTTAGATATGTTAATTACCATGATTTTAGAAACACTTTCATTTAATTTATTTCATTCTTTAATATATATATATATATATATATTATGTGTGTGTGTGTGTGTGTGTAATTTAATTTTTGCTGATATAAATGCAATTTTAATAAATTATATTATATCTATTATTGAGAGATGTAAATAAACTTTGGCGTCAATGAAGCCAATAACAATTTATCTTTTAGGTGTAAAGAGGTTATAAATTATTTTTTCTTTATTGGATATTTTGTTTTTCATTTAGGTGCTTTTTCATTTACTTATAATGGTAATTTTCGAAAGATTAACATTTATGATAGCAAAAGACATTTTTCTCAAAACTCTTATCTCAAATATACTAATTTTTATATACGCACATAATAAAAATCACTTAAATGTTAAAAAAATGGTTTCATAATTTTCATTAAAATTACAGGTTTTATTGTGAACAATTGATTTTTAATAAAAAAGTTTAGTAAAAAAACATTTATTGGTTTTGATAAATAGTGAAGAAACATGTTTATGATCTTTAGTGCGTTCAAATCCTAATAAATATGCATCCCATTAAATTCTTCTTTCTAAAAAAGTAAATAATTAATGAGCTTTACAGCTTTTATATGATAAATATTTGTATCAATAAATGATAATGGCACGCGTTTTTAACTGAATGATTTATGTATAGTTTAAACATTAGTTCTGACCTATTAATAATACATATCCAGTTCACAGATATAAAAAAATATATTGAAACTCACATTTTAGGAGTTAAATAACAATCTCTTTTGAATTAAGATATTCACATCTGTACTTGTTTATATATATATATATATATATATATATATATATATATATATATATATATATATATATATATATATTTTAGTGCTTCTTATTTGCGTTACTTTAGAAAATCTAAACTGATCAACTTTATTTAACAAATTATTTATATTATCTTTCAATGATTAAATAATATCTCCTGTAACAAATTTTGTTCTTATCTGCAAGTGCAAATGATGGTGTTTTTGGACAGAAATTTACGTATTAGGTAATGAATACAATCTTAACTTTCCTGATTAGAGAAAAAGATGCTAACGTTATTTTTAAAAAGTAATCATGATTTTGATGCAGTTTGTTGCCATTATGTGAGTAACTCATATATAAACATTAAATAAAATAAAATATTGAATTGTGAACTTTAATTTTAATTCAATATCATAAAACTATTAGTTTAGTAACTAATATTCGTATTTTATTTATATATTGTCCGTGAGAATCTAACTTCACAAATCATAATCAAGATGTCATAATAGAAGATATAAGGGTTCGAATAAATTTTATTAAGATAAATTTTAACATCATATTGAAAATTTTATTTAAGAGCAATTCAACTTTAGAAATAAGTTTATAAGATAATAATATTTACATTCTACTTAGAGAGTTTCATATTAAGCCATAAAACCTATATCTAAGAAATACTATTAAAATAAACTTTGATATTATAAAAACAATTAAATTTAACTCAATCTCATACCATCAAATTAATAAATATAGATTTAAACTATTTTATAGTTATAAGAGTTAAATATTATTTTTATTACCAAATTATTATAAAAAATTGTGTTCCATAAATTATAAAATATTTTGTTATTAAATTTTATTAAAATCATATAATACATCCTAATTAACGGTATATAAAAATTATATTATAGTTAATTATGTAATTTTATATATTTATATATAAAATACTATTTATATTATTTATATATAAATAGTATTTTATATATAGCACATAAAATTACGTAATGAACTATAATATAATTTTTATATACAGTTAATTAGGATGTATTATATGATTTTAATAATATATATATATATATATATATATATATATATATATATATATATATATATATATATCATTTGCTAAAGAAAATGTTGTACATAATTTTCATGATTCATGAAGTGCGTGCATATACTAAACCTTTTATAATTCGATTTAAACGATACAATATAATTATTTGATAATTTGAGATTGAAAAATATATTTAACTCTAATTATCATCTTGTTTATCTTATAAGTAATAAAACGCTTTGGTTTGGCAGTATGTCAAGCGGATACAAATTTTTATAAACTAGTTTTTAATGTTTTATATTATGTACTTATTTAGTTCAGTAAGACAAAATATTTTACACATCAAACATGATTATCTCCGAAAAATATAATGGCTCTATTTACTTATAATCATATAAGTCTTTATATTTTCATAATTTTGAATCCAAATTCTTGAACATGTACTTTTAAATAATACTTTAATTGTTAGATTATGTATTATAGATCAATAATTAACAAGAAATAAATTCATAAAAAATAGAGCAATTCTCAATTTTTTTAGAGCAAAAAACTAAAAGCATAGAAGAATTGATCATTGAAAATAATTAATAATCAACCTAGTATTTGATCTTCCTTTTTTTGTAGACTATCTTAGATTCCCTTTTGATTTTCTTCTCTGATAGAGATGAAGAGAAAGAAACAAGATTAATATGAGTGTACTTTTCTTAAGTTTTAATATTTCAATTTGATCTCCGAACAAATTAAAATATTGCTTATGGTCTCTACACAATAATCATTTCATGACATATATATCCTTAATTACATTTACCTAATTATATTCCTTTATAATTGATTAATAAAATATAATGATCCTATTTAATGATTTGTTATATATATATATATATATATATATATATATATATATATATATATATATATATATATATATATATATGTGTGTGTGTGTGTCTATATGTATATATACACATATATATATATATATATATATATATGTGTATATATGTATATATATATATATGTGTGTATATTACATATATACACACACACACACATATATATATATATATATATATATATATATATCCATATAAATTCATATAAATGTGTTAGACTTTATCTGCTCAAAATTGTCATTATATGTCTTAAGTATATCCAAAAGATATTCTATATTAATTATATCCATAAGTAGAACCAAAGCAGTTTTCATTGTATCAATTGTAATCAAACCTGACAATGATCACTAATGCTAACAGAACCAAATGACATGGATTCATCGTGAAATATATAATATGAAAATTACGCCTATTTTCAAATGGTGTTTACTTTATCTCAATGAGATCAATGCAATAACCTTAATATGTAGAGTGCAATTTCTAATTAATAAACCATATATTTATTAAACTAAAAAAGTGTCCATAAGAATGTATGCATACATGAAAACCAAACATAGAACAGAAACACACAAAAATGACTAACTCCTACTGAATCAAAGATTCCTTAAACTATAAAACACCCATTTGAGCAATATGCTCATGAAAGACCTTGGGTGTAAGAGCCTTATTAAAAGGGTATACCGTCAATGAATTTTTCCCTAAGTGTTCTATGGAAATCCATTCACTATGTACCCTTTCTTTAACAATTTATTTGTTGTCACATTATAACCTAAGTGGTATTTCAATTCCTTTCATAATACGCAGTCCTATGATAAAAATCAACCATATACCTTGATTTGATGCCTTATAGAATGCTACAAATTGTACAACCATAGTGGATAAATTCGTAAGAATTTGTTTTTGGCCAAGAAATCATACCACCAACTATCATGAAATTGTAACCTGAAGTGGATCTTAAACTATCTTGGCATCCTGCAAAATTGTGTTAGAATATTTAATGATCTCTAACTGGTTTAACCTTATATACGTGAGCTTATAAAACTTTGTTCTCTTAAAAAAGCTTCATAACTTTATTGACTGCTTTTCAATGATTGATTCCTGAGTTGCTTAAATATCTACCTAAAACCCCAACTATGCATGTTATATCCGATTACATAGATACTTGGATATACATCAAACTCCTTACCGTTGAAACATATGGAATCTTCTACATTTCTTGAATTTCTAAATTTCCTTTTGGGCATTGATTGAGACTAAACTCCTCTCCCTTAGCAACTAGATAATCCTTTGATTTATTATCCTTCATGCTAAAACCTTTAAGTATGTCATCAACGTACAAAACTAGGAAAATAAACTTGCTCCAATTGAATTTGTGATACAGATAATCAACAACAACATTCATCTCAAAACCAAATGAGATAATAACTTGATGAAATTTGTGGTATTATTGATGAGATACATGTTTTAGCCCACAAATGGATTTTGTTAGTTTGCAAACCGTATACTTTGGGTCTCCTGACACAGTTTTCTAGTTGCATTATTTATCTCGTCAATGTTGCCATTAAGAAACGTTGTCTTGACATCCATTTGATGAAACTCCTAATCATAATGTGCAACAAAAGTCATTATTATTCTAAAAGAGTCTTTCGATGAAACTAGAGAGAAAGTCTCTTTAAAATAACAAACTCATTCCTTTTGAGTATAACCCTCTTGCCACGAGAAAAACTTTATACCTCTCCATATTACCATTAAAATCCCTCATGGTCTTAAATATTCACTTAATACCAATGGGCTTCATACCTTCTAGTAATGGGACAAGTTCCCAAACCTTATTGTCTTGCATGAACTTATACTCTTCATGAAGCACAGTTTTAATCAATTAAAAAACCCCAAATTTCATATACATAATTTTTCATAAAATTGAGGAAAACCAAAATTAGGTTTCATGCCAATTAATCATAAACTAACATTCTCTGATATTAATTGTTAGATAATGAGTCACAAATTAATAATTAATGAGTAACAAACCCTTACAAAATAGAGCAGTTTTCAATCCTCTTTAGAATAGAAAATGAAAGTGTACTAAATCATTAGTCATTTGGAATAATTAATAATCAACATAGATTGATCTCTGATGTTTCTTTTGGAGAGTACCTTAGATTCCCTCTTGATTTTCTCCTCTAATGAGGATGAAGAGAAAGAAACACAATTTATATAAGCAACTCACAAAGGAGGACCATAACCCTTTATATAACCTCTGTCGGTTACTTTTCTTAAGTTTCAATATTTCAATTTTGTCCCTTAACCAATTAAAATATTGCTTATGGTCTTTACACAATAATCCTTTCATGACATATATGTCGTTAGCCACATTTACCTAATTAGATCACTTTATAATTGGATAATAAAATATAATAACCGTAACTCATTTAATGATTATATATATATATATATATATATAATATATATAAACCCAAATTACTAACATTAATGATGCTAGAAGTTCCACATCGACTAGAGATAATGTCAATTTAAAGTATATAAGTGAGTGCAAACCTCACCTTACAAGCCGTTTTTTGTGAGGTTGAGTTAGGATTAAAAGTTCATTTCTTAACATCGTATCAGCTAGCGGACCACCCATTAATGTCTAGTCTCACGCTTAAGATGTATATACCTCGACGAAATGAGTAAGGCTTAAAAGTTCACTTCTTAACAAATGATATAATTAAATGACCATGTATTTGTTGGAAATCAAAGTATTTTAAGTTTCACATTGAAAAAAAAAGAATTGAATCTTATATAACAATAAAGATTCATAAAATTATTATTTTAAAGTTTTTAGTTAGAAATATATTAATATTTTTGTGTGAGTTAAAGATGGTATGAAAATTTATCTTTATTGATAACCGACTATCGTAAAGTATTCCTGAAGTTGAAAAACTTTTCTTTCATATACATGCGACTCTACAATGGTTTGCTCACACTTGAGTCCACATATTTCAAACCAAACTCAGAAAACAACAACAAGCAAAGTGACCATAGTAAAACGCTCTTCTTCTATGTTGATAAGATAATAGTTTCACTAACTTTTCTGTATGTCGATAAGATAAGAGTTTCACTAACTTTTCTGAACATAATTAACCATCTTTAAATAATGGACACTACCAAAAAGGGGCATTACCGACGGCCCAAAAGCCTTCGGTAATAATCCTTCGATAATTAGCGCATTTCCTTTAGTGGGAGAACAAATAATTAGTCATTCATCATTGATCAAATTAAGAGATGAACTTCATAATCTTACAAATTAGATTACTTAGTGTAACCTTGATCATGTATGTTTAATGTTTATGTACTATATAGACTGACGATTTACACCACCCGGTTGGTCAACTGCATAGAAATTCAACTCCAAAAATCTCAAAACAATGTAAATCGAACGGTCACCAACCGACTTGATAACCCTTCGGTATTTTTCACATAAAAGATTTTACAATTTGATTAATAAGATAAAAACATACTTAGATGATATTGGACTGCAGTTAAATCAAACTTAATCAAAAACTCATTTTAAAACCTATAAATATAAAAATAAGATAAAGAGATGTATTTATTAGATATTTAAGATTTAGCTGTAATAACTTATCAATAACTAAAATGTGAGAATACCTCTAGCAGGTATCCAAATTAATATTGAATTGAAATTTAAATAATGAAATAGAACATCTTTTTTAATCTGAAAAGGTACAGAAAGAAAGGTAATCACTTTTGAGGAAACGCGGTGGCGTCATCATTCCCATAAAAGGCAGCACCGACTGGAAGCCACAATACAAACGTTATAGTTTGAAATTAGACAAAACAAATCACGTTTGGAATACACAAACTACGGTTTCACTGAATCACTGATATACAAATTGTGCTTGAAAAGTGGCAAAACCGACTTTTCCAGAAGCAGAAGCAGAAGCAGAAGCTTCAAATCTGCAAACAAAACATGAGTGGAGCATAAGTTGGCTTAGAAACAAATATAGACTAATGAGAACCGTAGAGAAAATTTACGCTCATCTTAATTTCGTATTATATTAATCTATTATTGTTTTATAATCTTAATATTATTGATTTGATGATCATTAAGTTTTTCATCGAACTCCATTAATCACTATTTTAACTGAATTTCTTTTCTTAGTTATTTTTCATGTACTTTAGTTAGTATGAAAATAGGTCTGTGATTCCAAATGTACAGCTGTAATTCTTTTTTTCTGAAATTACGTCTAGTACTTCTATGCTAATTTTATTAATATGTTAGTTATATAAATAAATGGATGTACTGGTATTTTTATATAACTATTATATTTAATAAATATATCTTTATTATATTTAATAATTTAATAATTATGTATAGAAAGTTTTTGTAACAAAATTTTAATATGTTCATACATTATAAATAATATATTCTTACATGATAAAAAATATCATATAATAATTTTAAATTTAAATTGAAAGATAATTAAAGCATAAAATAATAATTTTAAATTGAATTGCTATTAAGAATATAAATATATTTTTTAATAAAACCATAATTGGCAAATGTATAAATATTTGCTTTATATATTTTTATTAAAGCATTGCCAATCTCCTTTTTTTTTCAAGCGTGTTCCTTCAAATATTAAAAGCATTCTTCTTTCATGATACTTTAGTTTTCATTTCTGTTTTAAAATATATTTTAGAAACAAGGTTATGATAAATAATAGAATAATATTAATTTTAATATCTTTATATAGAAGTTTATATTAAAATTTGGTAATAAAAAGTTAATTTTTAAGACGTTAATTAAAAAATCAGTATAAAAAATAATATTTGTGTTGTATATAACTTTTTTTCCCATATGGATCCATCTTTATTTTTATTAATTGGATTGGTGGATATTCAAATTGAAAAAAAAAATAGATAATAAAAGAAGATTACTATTAGATAATATAAACAACGTTTAAATATGTTGAAGAAGATCGTATTAAATTATTTAAAAATTTAAATGTTAGTTTTTGAAACATTATTTAACATGTTAATTTTAATAAGCTAAAAAATTATATTAGTTATTTTTAAATTTTAGAAACAAAAATGTATTAAAGTTTGAAATAAAAAATAAATCCAATTTCACGTCTAAGTTTATAGACTTGAAACATATTTAAATCCATAAATAGAGTAATTGTAGAGTCTTCACTAATGAAATTAAGCAAGGACTCGAAGTAGTATTAGGAAGACATGTGCCCGGATCATGACAGAAAGAACTTCATAAAGTAAAACAAGTTATAAATACTGACACAGGATAAAGGTTTCTCCCTATCAAGTAGCTAAGGCTGTTACTTTGCAAATGGGGCAGATGTTCTTCTGCATTAGCCACTGCTTGATGCAGGCACTGTGAAACTCATGCCCACAATCCAGTGATCCAACATTCTCTCCATCACCAAATTCCTCCTGCCATCAGAATAAGAAAAAATGCAGTGAGTATCTATCTCAGAAGTTAAACACACCATTGTAATGGTTTTCATGTTCTCATACCGAGACAAACATCAATCATACCTGACAAATGCAACAAGGTTCCAAAGCTGTAGAAGACTGTGTCATGAGTGGTGTGTAAAGTCGTTGCTTCATCAACTTAACAATGACATCCTCACTCAATCCAGTGCTAACATCTCCTATACGTTCCTCCAATGCCAACAATTCCTACAACACCAACTGAAGTTAGAAGAAACAGCAGAAAGCAACTGGTGGATGAGGATACCATGACCATATATCCCTTTTTACCTCATAAGACATGTTGTCAACATCAAGGCGCATTTCTCTATGTCTGTCGTGTATTTCAGCCATGCCATGATATAGGAAAGTGTCAAATAACGCATAATCCTGATATTTCACAAGTGGCAAAGGAAAATGTTAAGAGAGTACTTCTCAATAGTTTAGCGTTTGCAAGGTCAACTACAACATGGCCTACACAAGCTAACCGTTTCTGCTTACTTCGAATCCAAATAATTCTTTTGAGCTATTGAAATACAAAGTTCATTTCATTTCTTGTTAGGGGCAATGTGAAACACATGATATAATAAACATTGCAGAAGAAGTAGCATCAACTTCTATTAAAGTTTATCAAGTGTGATACAATTATCATAAATAATCAAATATTAATTTCACAATACATCAAACAAATGTCATAAAGTGTCACGAGATATATCTGTACAGTGAGATTCGAACCTCAGCTCGTAAGTTCTCACCCCTTCGCATTGACATCAAGACCTCGCGAATCTGGCACAAAGAACAAATAGATAATTCGAACAGATACGACAATGATGTCACCGAATTTAGCTAATTTCTTTATCAAATTTCACTTCCTAAAGATGCTTGTTAGTGGGCTGCTACAAATAAGCTATTTTGTAAAAAGTAAATTGAAAAAAAGATTATGAAAAAATGAGATACCACATGAAATTGCACAAACATCAAGACACTAAAAATTATCAAAGAATAATATGAATCTGAAAAAATTGTTCTATTTATTCACTCATCCATATTTCTTGTTTAAAAATTTAAACTTGGCTATATAACATATCTTGTTTTGTAAAACCATCACAAATTCATGTTGTATCCTTCAAATAACGGCACAAATAATTTGTAGAAAGGGAAAGAAACAAAAATTATACCTCGGATAGTAGTTGTCGTCTCCCCTCATTGCCGAAGGTTAGTGCTTGCAATGAATGGGGACTAGAGAGAACATCAGCACCACTTCTTTCCGTTAACAATGTTGTTCTTAGATAGGATTGATTGTTGCCAGAACCCTGGGTAAACGAGGGAGGACCAGAGGAAGATGGAGTAGAATGACCATTATGAACACCAGATGCAGAGCAAATTGATGGAAAAGGGGGCCAAAGATTGAATTCTGACACACTGTGCACATTTTCAATTGGGACTTCATGATTAAAATTCCAGCCAGAGTTATGTGAAGCGTGGGCATTTGGACTAGATCCAATCCAGGATCGAGGAGGTACACCTTCAGAAAAGTTCACATTACCAGAAGGTGTATGCCAATGTGTAGGTTCATATTGTAAAGATGCAGGTGCATTCATAAGGTGCTCAGTACTATCTCTGGGAAACACTCTCAAATTAAAATCTTCTCGAATAACTCTATCTCCAGAGTTATAAGAAAATGAAGATCTACCCTCCCTAGGATTGGCGATTCTACTCAAAGGAAAAGAATGGATGCGTTGGGCAGGTGATTGGTTTAAAGAAGTACCAGAATTAGCAGTTGTTACTTCAGCTATTAACCTCAATTCCAATGAATCATTAAGTGACTGAGAGCTGGGTATTTGATTCAGCGAAGAATGATTATGATGCCTAAAACACCCTATTGATGGTAAATTGACATGTATAGATTCCTGATCCTGTAGTTGGCTCATTCTTCTGTTGAAGTTTCTTACAGGCCTTTCTAGATTTTCTGCAATACTTATCAAAGGAAATGCATTGGAAACTTTTTGTCTCACTTCATTTCTTACATTCTGCAGTAATCGAGGACTGGTAACAGGAATATCCTCCAAAGTTGTAACATCACTTAAGTTGCTAGAAGCATTAGGATCAGCAGGACCAACAGGCCAATAATCATTTTCAGATTGTGCAAGCGTGCTTGAGCTTCCTCCTGAGCACAGTTGCCTAGAACTACCTTCAAGAGCTTTTCTCTTGCAGGAAGGACCCCAATTAACTAGAGAACTTGAACTATCACCTTCAACCCAAGCCATGGATCCAGAGTTTTCAGATGAAGGTCCTATGTAATTGCATGATGCACTGCCAAATAATGTCTTTTCTCTATCTATTCCACTAGTATTATAGTCATCAACACTACTACTAGCTTCTTTTCCCTTCCCACGGTCAGAAGCATGGGCAATATGCCCCATATCTGGACTAATATATTGGGTAATATGATTAGAACTAGAGCCTTGCCAAAGGGAAGGATAAACTCTAGATTGATTGCCATGTAGGTTATTGCTTGAGCTAACAGGAAAAATTACTCTATTTGGTTCAAATTGTCTTTCCTCATACTCGAGATCATCCTCACTAGTAGCATTATATGAAGATGACGAATCATGTTCTGATTTTAGCCCTTCCCCATTGCTTTGGTTGGTCAGATTCAGTCTAGAACTAGATTCCCCTAAATTCCAACAACTGAAGCTTTGAACATCATGACTAGTACTACATAAATATGCAGTCTCACCAAAAGATCCCCTATAATCTGAAAATCGGGAATCTACAGCATTTTGCACATGATTCAAGGAAGACTGATGATTTGTATCAGTGCCACGAGAACTGGGCCCTTGCATCATACTAATAATTGTTGGGAACGATCCAACAGTTCTCCTTTGACCTTGCATCAGAATCAAGTTATCCCACCTAAATTAATCAACAGAAAACATATATTAGATCCTCAAATCTCAAGCTATAAGTAAGGAGTGCCAGAGTCATGTATATAGCCTGCAGATGTTGTCATGAAATTAAAGGGCATGCTTTGTCACATATACAGTCGGAATTTAACTATTTAATCAATGCAATAAAATAAATGAGGTAAGATATACAAACAACAGATAGCAAAATTGTTCAATGAAAAGCCTAAAACTACTCTAGTAACACATAAATCAGGTAGAACTAGCCCAGATATCTCAAAAACGAAGGTTTTTTTTTTTGACAAAAAAGAGTATTGTTAAATGTGCTCACCTTAACAGGAGATTTAGATGGAAGAGAAATAAAAAGTAAAATAAATACATGTACATTATCACTAAGAAAAGCAATAACTATAATATTACGCAGATAAGTGGATATTTTTTTTAGACCCCCCACTGGCTGATGACTGGGTAAAGATGAATAGAAGAATTAAGGCATGTTCTTGTCAATGGAATTAGTGGAAAATATATGGACTTTGAATTAGCTGTATATTTTGTAGTTTTTATTCTCTCCTTAAATTGAATAAATAAAAAAATTTCTGGACATTAAATTAATTGTTATTCTCTTCTTACTTGGGATAAATGTTTGTGCTCGAGTTACCCAATATTTTGAGCTGAGAATCGGGATGTAAGCTTATAATAGAATGCGATTTATATGAGAATTCTCAAGCAAGATAACGCAATTTTATGAGTTTTACATGGTATCAAGCTGACTTACAATCCTAACACCATTAGAGTTTTTCTTACTTCTTTCTTCACCTTGTTTCAAATTTCACAATTCTTACCATCTTGGTTCTTTTCTACAGTTTTTCCTAATCCAGTTTTGGTTCTTTGTCATGTCTTCAGAATAAAATTGATGTTTCAATGGTTCCCCTTAATGGAAAGAACTATAACTTGAAGATTCCATTTATAGATATTTGTCAAAGGAAAATATTTTTGGAATCACATTGATGGCAATGCTTCTGCTCCTGATAAAGAGACAAACATAAGGATGAACGGGCTATATGGGAGTAAAAGATGCTCAAAAGTCATGGCATGGATCATTGATTCTGTGGATCCTAAAATCGTCTTTGTAGCTTAATATTTTGTGCCAAGAATAAGCATGTCAACATGCAATAAAATACCATTTATATTAGAATTGGGCACATTGTGAGACAAGTGACAAAATTCCATAGTTTTGACAACAGATAATCCATAGTATGCTCAATTAAAGTACCTATTAAGAGGGATGAATGGGAAAACTTATAGGTATTGCACTATTTCCCTAAAAATCAATTGCTCCAAAATCATAACTTGTAAATGACAAGAGCAAACCATTGCAAAAGCTAAAGTTGTTAGAAGAAGGCCAAGTAATGAGTTTTATCAACACCTCAGAAAGTATTAAAACGTACAAAGTATTTACTTTTCCCTCATTTCTCCCCTACCTCAAGGATGGTAAGTGCAACAAAATGTCTGCATCCTAAGGCACCAAAACTAAGACATTAGTATAGCTTGAGATTAATCAGGCTAAACTGAACGAAGATAAAACCAGCCGTATCATCAAATGAGTGAAACTTCACAATACCTAATCCTACAATCCTAGGCAGCAAAATCAAGTTGGGGAATTAAAATAAACCGAATCCAAACTTAAAGAAATGAAATTTGAATCAAACTTATAAAGAAGAGCAAACATGCCTTCCAACTGATTCAAAAGCACAAAAGGGTATGCTTGAAAATTAAAAAAAAAATAGAAAAAAAAGGAAGAAAAACTTAGGGAAAAAACAATGATTTAACGCAATCCTATATCCCCGAACCATGAAAGAGGTATGAGAACTTGGGAATGAAAACAAAATCCGCAATTCAGATAACTTTAAAAGCCGAAAAGAACAAAAAGGGATTTTCACAAGCATAGTCAGAGCATTAACGAGGAAGGTGAGGTTGAGATAAAAAGAATGAATAAGAATTTGGAAATGGAGAATTTATTACCAGAAGGAGATCTCCAGATTCAAATGGGTAGGTTTAATTGAGGATGATGATGAAGATTCAACTGTTTGAATTACAGTGTTTGTTTTTGTTTAATTAAATTATTGGTGGCTTTCAGGAGCAGAAGGAAGCAATGAGAAGACGACAAGGGAAGAGAGAAAGAAGAAAAAGAAGAGAGAGAAAGGGATTAAAGGGACAGAGTACCTAGCGCACAGTAATCTATAAACTCTCGTTCAAGATTTTCGGAAGCGAGAGAAAATAGGAAGGAACAATGTTGTTTTATATTTAATAAAGCCTTTTGGGTTGGTCATATGTTGTACTGCATGGGAGATGCTGTCACCTTATTAAATCAATTATGTTGCTCATAAAAACTAATCTCTTTATCCTTTACGGAAAAGTTTATTACATAAGTATTTCGGTTCACACATTTGTATTTGTTATATTAAAAAATACATATAATTTTTTAAATTTTTTACTTTTATGAATAACTAATTAAATATAAAAAATAATCTAATTTAAAATATTTATAATTTTAATTTTAAAAATTATATAACTGTTACTATTAAAAGAAAAATACATTTAAATATTTTTTTTCAAATAATTAAATAAATATATATTTTTTTTGTTAAGAAAAATTTTTAATTAAAAGATAATAAAAAAATTAAGAAATAGTGAATCCTCTATAGTATAAATCTGGTGATTTTTTCTTCAATAATATGCCCTAAAAATAAAAATTATCAAACCTTCCCTCACTAGTTACTCAAATAAAAAAGTACTGTTTACGTACCAAATCAGTTTTTTTTTCCTTATCTTTTTCTCAAACATACTTAAAATGTTTAATAATTTAAAACATTAATTTCTAAATAAATATTTTTAAAATCAAATTCACTTAAATATTTTTTAGAATATTAAAAATATATAAAAAGTTTTTGTTTATAAAAAAATAACATTGATAGTTAATTTCAACATAAAATATCAAATTAATGAATAATAATACTTGAAGAACACTTGAGCAATATTAATATTATAAAGTTAAATATTTTTATATAAATATTAAATTTAAATTTTAAGGTAATAATTTAGGATGTTAATAACAGTTTTAATAATATATCTAATTTAGAAACATAGTAATATCATTATTATTAATTAGAATTTATTAAAAAAATGTGTAAAAGTTATAAATATATTGATAACTATATTACAAAAGGAAACTTTATTATGAAATTTGATTATATAATTTTTAATTTAAAGCTAATTATTTATAATTAGTTAATTTTATGTTGAAGAGATGGTTTTGAATTTTGACATGCTTTATTATTTCTTTTATTTGAAATTAGATTGAAATATCATTGAGAAAAAATAAAAATTTGATTAATAAATCAGTTAAATTTCTTCATATTTCAGTACATGTTTAATAGGGCAAAATAGTTGTGCAATAATCGATCACATTCGTTGTATAATCGATTTAAACATGTTTCTATGCCAACATGTGTTTGTTGAGTGCATTGATGTGTTTGGAATGAAAAATGATTTGAAATTTGCTTAAGTGTTGAACTTAACCGATTACATAAGTTTCATAATAGGTTAAATTGTTTATCTTGTGAAAATCATTTTCATTCAAAGTCATAACTGCATATAAAAGTCATATTAATTGGTTGTTGGCTTGTATGATTTATTTAATCGATTGTATGCACTGTTTAATATGTTAAATCTGAAACATATGTAAAATTGTTAAAGTAGAAGGAAAAACTTAATCGATTACATTATTTGATTAATCAATTAAATTGTGTCAGGATGTGAAAATCCTATAAATAAGTGTCTTGTGCATTGTTTCAATACAATTCTGTGAACATTCACTTTCATAACTAACTTGTTTGCTGAGTATTGGTTGCAAGAGCGTCTAAGAAAGTCTTGGAGAATCAAGATCATACATTTAGGTTATTCATAAAGATTCTTGTAAGAAAGTTGAGCTGAAACATTCCTTATCATATATGTACTTTTGGTGTAATCTTTGAAGACCAATGTCTACATTGCAATCAAGAGGATCGTGTTCCTATTGTTGTTGGCTAGGAGGAGAATCGTAATGTTCTACATTGACAGTTGGGATTGCTCTCAAGGTATTCAAAAAGTTGGGATTGGTTTCTAGGTTTGTAAGATTGTGAGGTGTTCACATTTTGTACTGTAAGTGATATTTAGTGGGAAAAGAGAGTGCATTGAAAAGAGGATATCTCTGTATTCTTGCTTGTATACTCTATCATTATAGTAGAATTCCTTCAACTAAGGTTGTTGAAGGAAGACTGGATGTAAGCTTGACCGAACCAATATATATTGCTATGTTGATCTTTCTATCCTTTCTCCTTTATTGTTGTTTCATATACTTGTGATATTGATTTCAAGAAAACTCAAAGATTTTGCAAAGCTTTTCAAAAGAACAATTTTTAAAGCAAAATCCAATTTACCCCCTCTTGGTTTGAGATATAAGGCTTCACTTTTCTAACAATTAGCAATCTTAAAATATAGTGTGTTATATATGGCCTAAAACCTCTCTACCCTACTAATTAAGGCTTACAAGTCAGATATATATGATGCAAGTTACTAGGCACCTGATATTAAATAGTCTGCGACTAGGGTGACAACCTTCACATACTTCAAGAAAGATCATGAGGTCAGAAACCGAGTCGGGTACCGCTTACTGGCATCTCTATATGTCTGTTGAGGACTTTCCAATGTCACAAGATTTAACCAAAAACAAGCATCGCTTCGTTGGTAAGTTGGTCATTGGACCCCAAGGTCAATGGACCCATAATTGTGATTCATTTAAATGAGGGTCGTGGTTAACAAGGTATGCCTATAAATATTATTTTATTAAATTAAAATTTAATTTTTGTAATAATATTTGTTATTTTACATATTAATATGTATACTACTTGTTATTTTATTTGTATTTTAAGATTAAAAAAATTATATTTAGTGAGAGCTATTTTATGAAGGTTACAAAAACCTTCCATAAATTAACATAATTTAAAATGGTAGATAGGTTGTCTAAAATAATAATAATAATAATGAAGTTTTTATTATTTTTTTAAGAAATTTATCACGTGAAGAAATTATAATATATTTTTTAGTTTTACTTTTTTTTCTCCCTCATATTTTTTACATGTTCCCTCCATTATTTTATAACCATTTCCTTCTACACTAAGCATTTCTTTTTTGCACTCTCGATACAAGAATTCCTTACGCACTCTTCCCACGAAATTCATCATTGATAACCTTTTTGCTTCACTTCACTGACCATCTTATTAATTGATGTTTAATCGAAGTTCACTCGACATTAACTTAAAGGAGATGAAACTTGGTGGAGAATGTATACTTTTATTCACTATGTAGAGGTATGTGACTTGAACCCGATTTCAATTTCAAAAATGTGTTTATATCGGACAATGTTGTTGTTATCCATTTTGTATCAAGTATGAAATTGTTCTTTATAGGATTCACTAATAAATCTGAGAATCCCTAATTTTCAAACCTAATGCCCTGATATCTCTACCTAATGGATTGTTGGACACAACAAATTCTTCTAATGAGTGTGTCTCTTGCATAGACAATGTCAATCCACCAATGAATTTATTATTCCTAAGGTCCACAAGGTTAGATTCTTAGCGGTATTTGTGGCCAACCCCAAGGTGCTCGAACAACTATACTCCAAATTTTAGTGAAATGAAGTAAGCGAGTTGAAGGATGCAGGGAAATATGAGTTTGTGATTGATGCAAAAGTGGAATTGAAGGTGTAATGTTTGGTGATAATGAGCCTAGCCAACCAACCTAACTAAGGAAGGAGGCTAGAGGAGACTGAGAAGGACTCAGGTAAGGTGACTCTTAAGCAAGAAAGAAGTTGGAGTGATCTCAACAACATATCTTTACTAAGCATCAAAAGTAAAAAATACAAAGGGTGAGGTGTTGAGTTTATAGTAGCTTTAGCCCTATACACGAGTATCAACCTTAATTGATCATCAGCCAAGTCTTACGAATCATGTTCCATGTGGAAACAAGTTTTTAAAGTGGGTTTACACATATACAAGACAAGAAGAATGGTACTACTCTAGAAGCTCCACTAGCAATGGGCGCATGTCTGGTCCATAAGGCAAGTTATGAAGCACCATGTGGCTATGCTGAGCAGTCCTCTACTTGCCAAATTAGCTTGATTTGCATTGACTCTTTAGCATTTGATGCCTCTTCTTCTAGTTCTTCTTGTATTCTTCTGACCATTCCTCTGGTAAAAGGTCCATTGGTTGACCCTATTCATCATCTCTTCCCTCTTGAGAAGGATTTGTCCTCAAATTTAAAGGATCCATTTTTGCATTATTATCTGCAAAAGGACGAAGGTCGGATATGTTGAAGGTAGCATGTACTCCATATTCCTTAGGAAGATCTAATTGATAAGCATTGTTATTATTATCAAATTTGGCGTCGTTGCTAGGAATCACGGTTAGGTATTTTATCATTTTGTTTTTTTTTCATTTACATTATCTTTTTCTTTATTTTTTTTCTCTATCATTTATTTTACTTAATTTTATTTAGTTTAGGAAATTTGTTTTTTGGATTTTTATCATAATTTTTTTGGGAAATTTGTAAAACTAGTTGGAGAATAGTTTGGCTAAGGAAAGATAAGGTACTTAAGTTGTCCATTGAGACACACATCTCTTTCCTAGAAGTCTAGTCAACAAGCTTTCAACTTATTTCGTTTTAGAAAACCTCTTTAAAAAATGAAAAACAATTTTTTATATAAAAATAATCAACAATGTGATTTTCAAATGAATTATGATTAGACTTCAAACCAATGTTGATTAGATAGATGTTATTGCTTCAAGAGGTTGACATTGAGATTTAGGACAAAAGTGGGGAACATAACTTAGTACCTAACCATCTTAGTAGGATTGAAAAGGAAGAAGATGACATTCCAATTCAGAATGACTTTTCTGATGAAGTCCTACTAGCTTTGACAACTGTTAAAGGTATGTACCCTGAACCTTGGTTTGCTGACATTGTTAACTGTTTGGTTGTTTATGAGAGTCTTGGATATTTTAATGTTTTTTATGCCGTTAGAGTTAAATATTGATTAATTTAAAGCAAGAAATTATATTGTTCATGTTGAAAAATAAGGCCAAAAATTAGTTTATTCATGAAAGGAAACTACAAAGAGCTAAAAGCAACCCTGATTTTCATTTATACACTCTATTTTTTTGAAATAGGCCAAATAGTTACCTTTTTCTCTTACACCCCTAGCTTTTAAAAAATGCAACCCCTTTTTCAACATTGGGCTAGGAAATCTGTTCTATACCCTTTAATTTCTCTATACACACCCCCTACTACTAACAATAAATTAAAACTATTTCAATATATATATAAATATAACACATTAGTAAAAGCTAACAAAGAATAGTAATATTTTTAATCACAAGTGAAATCTACACTTAAACAAAGGCAACATTGAAATAATTTCAACCTTTGTAAAAATGAAAAAAAAATATAAAACTTTATTATATATTTTTTCTTACAAAATTATATTTATTTTACACTTAATAGTAAATTTGTTAAATTTTCGAACAAGACTTATTAACCTTGACTATATATGATAGTATCCTTTTATTATTACTACTAATATTACTGCAATAGTCATCATGAGCATGATCATTATCTTAATTGTTATTTGTATTGAAATTCTTATTATTGTTAAGATAAGATCGTTTAGAGAACTAGATTATACTTAACGAAATATTGTTTATTGAATGAAGCGGCTAAAGGATATGTTTATTAAAAAATAAAGTTGAATGAAATAAACATTTATCAAAAAAGATCAACGTTGAACAAAATAAGCATTTATAACATTTTAAGAAATTTTAGCATATATCGTCTAACAAACAAGGCTTAACAAAACAACGTCTAACAAAAGGAAACGTTTAAGTGTACACTTTGTAAAACACTAAAGCTTAAATTTTATATCCCAATAGTCTTGAACAAATAAGTGTTTAAAGAAAAGAATCATTTAGAAAAAAACTTGTTAAATGATGTAATGAAACTTATAAAAAGTTTTATTGAGTAAGTGTTTAAAATTTTATATCGTCTACAGATCATATATCAGACACATTGCTTCCTAAACGATGCTTCTATCAAACGAGTTGACATATGGCAATATGTTGTAAACACCCAATACGCCTTAACATTTACCAACGTTTAAAATTTTTAATGCATGTACAAAAAACACATCTTTACTTGTATGTTTTATTCTCTTTATCTGTGTAAATCATGAAAGTGCAAGACCTTTATTCAAATTCCTGCACAAGAAGGATAAAGACGTTAAGAGATAGGAAGACATTTTGAGAATGTTTCCTTAATGCTTCAATCTCTATAGAACTGTATAAGCTACTTTTGTAAAAGCTCTGACAAAGCACTGCAACTCTGCAACGTAGACTTGAGTCTGACTACCTATCTAAAAAGGCTACGAAGTCTATGTGGAAGTCAATTCTCTATCTACTGAATCTCTGTCGAAGAAGGATATATATAGATTATTGCATGAAGAGAAGACCAAGAGATATGTGCATAAAGATAAGCTTGTTGTTATGTTGCCTCTCTACATGATCTAACACTTATTTGAAAGGGAAAGTCTTTTCAAGTATTCAGATTTCATTGTATTGAATCTATCCTCTCTTTGGGAGTTATTTGAATTTGTACTTGTATTCAAGAAAATTTTGATAATTGTAAATTCATGAGTGAATTAANTGGACTGTGGAGTTCTGATAGCAATTCATGTCCTCTATTTTCTGAGGTTCCATTACTACTAATTGAAACATCTGGTGTGTGAAGTTTTCCAAACGGCACACTCTGCAGGTTAAAGGAATTTGAAAAGATATGCAAGACAATCCAAGTTATTTAGGACCTTTATCAGACAAAGAATAAAGATTCCACTCTACTTGATCACTGCTTGAACCATCAGCTGCAGCTTTCTTCAACCTTTTCACCAAAGGCATGCAGCTTGACTTGGCTTCTTCATCCTTGAAGTTTTGATCGGTGACCTCTATTGAAAATACATAGAAAAATGGAATGATTGAATTAATCAAAGAAAAATTACAGAAGAATCTGTTGAACAATTTTATTCCATATAATGTAGTCTCACAAAAATTATCTAAAAGGATACTACGAAAAAACAAATATTTGCTCCTACTAAGTTAAAGTTCAAGACAGCTCTTATTTGATTCAAAATTCAAAATTTGATATGCTCTATTTTACAATATACTGTTCTTTAAGAACTACATGCATTGTATTACTAAACACTGATCGTTCTGTTCATGGATGAAGCAATAGCTCCGTGTTTAAGTTGGACAGATTACTAATTTACTTCTCACAAATGTTAACTAACAAGTACTTAATTAGAACAGCAGAACAGAAGCCGAGGTACTCAGTAAACCCATTGTACGTACGAGGAACAAAGGCTTTTGCAGAGAAGTACATAAATCATCCACACTAAATGTCGAACTCTCAGCATAGAAATAAACTACATCGTATATTATGAAGGCCCATAAATATACTGTCTCACTCATCCCCTACGCCACCCCCACCCCCACCCAAGGTTGGTTTGAAGTTTAAATTTGAGTATTTTACACACCACCAGGCTTCATTATTATTCCAAAAGAAATTACAAGGAACATCTCTTAATCCGAAATTACAAGGAACATCTCTTACAAGGAACATCTCTTAAGAACATGTTAAAAGGAATTACAAGCACCATCTGAAATTATTTCCATTTTCTTAAAAAATCGTAAATGCAATGTGGTTATGCAATTAAAAGTTAAAAAGAATATTGACTGCAGAACTTATTCACCGACAAGAACGTAACTGAGATACACAAATAACACAAAGTTATTCATATCATGCATAAACACAAATAGCACATAAAGTTATACATATCATGCATAAATATGAGAAATATGACATAGGTTTAATTGTAATTTATAGTTATTTCTATCTGTAAAACATGTTTCCTTTTTTATTCACACAAGGATATACAATGGGAAAAAAACATAAAGTACCATTATTGCTAGAGAAGTAAATAGATGAAGTCCACTGTCATCAATAGTGGTGTAAATTATTTCCACTGTTTGTTGTTTATTCAAAGTCTGTTTCATAAACAAACAAACACAAACTTAAAAGTTAAGGCTTGATTTAAGTGAGTCATGCTCAAGATTTATGGACTCGAATTAATACTAAGTTGTTCATATTTGTATGTATTACCTAATTATCTAAATAGTTGTACTCTTATTTAGTATTTACAAGGAAAGTCATAATTCTGTACATTATTAACTTATATATAACCCAATAAATCAAATTTTAGGCGGATAACTGTACTGTCCGACTTTGTCATGCTCAAATTGAACATGATCCTAGTTTTAGGCTCTTCGCCTTCAGTCTTGAGTTGAAGGGGCTGTGAACCGTCTGGTCTCATTTACTCTGTTATTTGACTTAGATAGGCAATAGGCCAACCCCAGACTTTTAGGCCTTACGTGTAGTCCTATGCTTGCAGTCAAGCTCAGATACTCAAAGACCCATGAAAGATAACTAACCACAAAAGGCACAGTATATGGCAGGTGCTGTTCTCTGCAATGTTAACATAGAGTGAGGTTTCCTAGTTGGCATTACCTTGCTTAACAAGGTTGATTACCAGAAAAAGAGGAAGTCTTTAGCAGTCATCTCATCCATAAATAATCCGAAGCATTTTGTAAGAAGGAATAGGTAAAAAAATACACTTTGAATGCTTCTGGCTTAAGAACATAATAACTTTAGCTACAACAGTAACAATGAACTTTCTTAAAAATATTTATACCATTTTCATCATCAAAAATTTATTTTCCAGATTCTAAGTCATTATTATGAATATAAATTTATATTTTTAAACAACTTTCCTTCACTTACTAACATGAAAGTATCTATTGATAATTGAATACTAATTAACGAATAAAATTATTTAAAGTTAAATCCAATTGAAAAGATAATCAAACCATGTACAAGTTAAACTATGTCTAGCTCAAGCTTTAGATTTTTTACTCTTAAATAATGTAGTTAAACTTCACTTATCTCTTATATTTTCATGAGTCAGTCCCGAACATAAGTGCTCAACTCAAATATTTAATATCCCATCATCAACAGCAGCATAAAGACATGTGGGTTGGCTAAATATTTTTCACCTAGTGCAGTCTACGAAGGGTAGACTTGTACAATATTACCCCTGCAAGGAGAGATATCATTTCCAGGATTTTAACCTATGACCTGCAGCCAGATCACAACTTTACCATTGTGTTAACTGCCAAGGAACACCCTTTAGCCGGAAACAAAATATTAACTTCATAACATAACTAGTAGTCTATAACCACAGATCCTGAACCAAGAGTACTATGAGCCGTCATTGATAAGTTTTTACAGCAAGTAAACTCAAAACTAATTCATGCGTCCTTTGTTATTTGGTACTTGGTACGAGACACATCATTTAGACCCCATAAAAACTGAGAAACTCCATGTTATGTGAACTTAAATAACTGACCAACATAATTTGATAATGTAACTGCTGATTGAACTATATGCAGGTATTTTGAGAGAGAAAGGAAACAATCTGTATTATATATGACAGCCATATACCGAAGGATCAAGAAATTATGGGGTGATAGAAAGTATCACATTCTAGCTTACAGGATGGCCAATGTGCATTAAAAGAAACAAAATTGAAGGTACCTGTAGTACTGAAAGCCAATTCTAATGTTGAACTTCCTCTTGCATGAATTTCCTGATCACAAAACAAGCCATGCTTGCAGTTAATAGGCTCTTCCAAACTACAGCCTCTATCCACAGATGCAAGTTCAAATTGACTTCCTGTAAGAATATGAGAATCAGCAGTGCTCTCAAACAAAGGTGAAATTCTTTCAAGGTTGATCCTCTTCTGGCAGGCATCTTGTAAAGCCAGGGTCTGAAAGCAACAAAAGATAATAAAGCATAATTGTGCAGGGAGATGTACAAAAATGAACATACATCCACACCACAGAGATGATGTTTGAATTTATGTCTGACCTGCTTAGGCATATTATGTGAATTTCGTAAAATTCTATACTGACATGCTTCATCTGTGCTATTTTTTATGCTCCAACGACGTAAACGCATAGAACGATGCAATTCATTCACAAATGAGGCTTCTAAAGAACGAATATATAGACTGTGCTGCTGATCCGTCCATCTAGTTGACTGATCCTGGAAAAAAAATGAGCTTAGTATGTCTTTGCCAACAAAATGAAGAGAAAATTTTCCATCTTCACTAGAAATCACGAACATGGAATACAATTTAAGATTGAGAATTTCAAACTATCATATTTATCAGCAAACAAATAGGCTTTTATAAATAGCCTTTGAAAATAAGAAATAAGTACCAAGCGATTTAAGTCCATGTAGGAACTAAATTAGTTGCTATACAACTACCAAATTTTTTTATTATAATTCCAATAACAAAGACTAGATAATCTGAAAACTAAGAGCCAATCAAAAGTATTTAAATGACGCTTCATCTGAATTAAATCTCTCATTATTTATAAGTTTTTCATTTAACTCCCTAAAGCTTGTTCAAGTATTTCACATCAGCTTCAACTGAATAAAAATAAGCTTTTTGTTGCACATACGAGCACACCCGTTGCTGCTACTGAAATCATATGCCAAACCACAGATGCTAAACGGTATAAACAATTTTGGACAAAAGGGTGAACAAGAACTATTTAAGAGGCCAAACATAAGAGATTGAAGAACAAAGTTGATTTCAAAGTGTCAGCATCCACTGTCAAACTCAAATCTTACAGAAGAGAAAACTGGCCGCAAATTTATAACACAAATATCAATTTCAGTTACTTGATGCTATTCATCATATCAGTACAATTACTCCCCTTCCTCCACTGGTTTCAGATTTCAGATATTCTCGACTAATTAATTGCAGAATTTAACCAACAAATATCAGATATAGCCAGTGAAAGCATGCGAAGCAAAATTGCGCGCTTAAACACCAAAAAACCAAAACGCGGACGCACTAAAAGGACCAATAATTCAAACGGCTAATTACAGGCACGTTCCCGTTCGAGATACGCTAAAAACCTCTAAGATCAACCCCTGAAGACAAGCTCCGACCACAAAATCGAGAAACAAAAGCGAAATAGAAAAATCCGTTACTATGTTGGCAAGAGGAATTGGAAAGGAGTGAAGTTACCAGAAGCGGAGCGGGCGCGGAATGAGACGAGAAGTCCTTGGACGTGTCCTCGACGGTGACAGCAGAGGAGTCAGAGGTGGAGCGAGTGAGGTACTCAGGCAATGGTTCCGGATCGGAGAAGAGCGGCGGCGAAAGGTGGCGAGGGAGATCCTGCGGTTCCATGAAGCGTGATCGGAGTTTCAGCGGAGAAGAAACCCTCTGTGTTCGGTTGAGGGGAAGAGAGGATGTATGCGGGGAAGGAAAAAGGTTCCACATGGCTTCGCTTTTACACGTGTCAGTACAGTCGTTGGTATGCCACGTCATCCGGCAGATAATATCTTGAGGTAACGTGAGCCAGATATTTTGAAGGGTCGTTGAAGAGAGAGTGGGGATTGGGCGCTTTCGTTGGCGCGTGCAACTCATGCCCTATTTTATGGTATCTGCGCATCCCATGCGCGTAACTTGTTTTCAATTCGTGATTCATGAAACTCAATTTTCACTTTTTCTATATATGGAAAAACTGGGTTATTATATAAGCATTTCTTCATATATAATTTCTATTTTGAATTTGTCACGAATAAGTTAAATTGAGACTGAGATAAAAACAATAATTAAAAGGAATACATGGCTAATAATAAGATCCAAAGATACAGTAATATTAAAGAATGACTGGTTGAAATGTTCTAGTCTAACTAATATTGGTATTTAGAATAAGTTTACCTTTCAATAAATTTATCATATATTAATAATAATATAATATAATAAATACAATCTAAATTATTTATACCCTAAATAACGCATAAAGATATTTTCATAAACATATTTTGAACTGTGGAATTGCTATAAAAGCATCCATGCTATCTGATCGATTATGAAAAAGAATGGACAAACTTTTTCTCTTCTCTATCTTTACTTTCTATTCATGAAAAAGACAGAAATAACTGTGATATGATTCACCCCAATTTTTTTATTTTCCAGTGAAGGGAGAAATAAATTTTCATTTTTCTGTTTCCTTTCTCGTGTCCCTTTGTTAAACCTGTTAATGATTGAAATTGGATTTCTCGGACCAATTATGTTTCGAGATTATATATATATATATATATATATATATATATATATATATATATATATATATATATATTATATATATATATATAACGGCTGATTGGTTAATTAATAGTAATATTTTTTTATCAGCAAATAATGGTGATATCACTAATGTTAACCAAGATTGATAATACCAAAAACACTTCGTTTTGACACTAATCAATCTTCTGATCAGTTAAATTAAATCATTAAATATAATAAAGTTATATTATTTTAGCGATAACAAAATGTTTCAAAAAAGTTAGAGTATAGTATAGGATCATAGTAACCTCAAAATGACAATACAGTTATGGTTTAGAAAAAAAGATACCAGGTTTCATTTTAGAAATATATATCATTTTTTCAAATTGTTGTTTTTTCATATTTTGTTTAAGTATGGACCAAGGGATTATCATATAAGGGTCATTTTGAACTTAGAGATTCTTTGAATAATTAGGTAAATGTTAAAAGGATAGAGTATTGATGAGGGTTAGGTTCTATGAAGTATTACAAGTAACAAAGAGCTTGATGAGTCAATAAGATTCTAGGAAATATTTTAAATAACAAGGTGCATGGTGTAAGTGATAATACTACTACAAAAAAAAGTTTTTAACGTCTATTATTTTCGGTATTTAACGTTTGACCAAGCTTTGACGTCATATTGGGAGACGTCAATTGGACGTCGATGATCCACTGGACACCAATTGACGTTGGATTCCACATGGACAGACGTCTCAATTAACATCGGACCTATGTTTAACGGACGTCCATCTTCGTTGAGCACGTCTCTACGTTGAGCTACAAAATTCAGGGGAAGCCACTAGAACGAAATTGATGTCGAACACTACTCTAACCGACATCCAACTTGTTTTTTTTCTTAAATAAATTTGTTTTTACAATAAAATCACACCTAAAAAACAGAAAATGATCATAGCACATCACAAAATAATATATTTTATGTGTTTCAAGGGATTATAGTACTAAACAATCTAAAACTTAAACTATCAAAACTTAAACTTAAACTTAAGCTAATTAATGTATTTAACAAAAATAAAATGGTTCCTAAAGGCATGGGCATGAGTCCTAAGTTCATCTCTGTAGAAGATAAGTTGTTCACTCTTGTCGTATCTTTTTAATTGTATCCTCTAATATAGAAGATGTATTCTTGAAGCACTGCAAAATCAAGTCAAATTCACTATGTTTGCATATGTTCAAAGCTAAATATGATTTGTAATGTATGGAAGGTAAGTATCATTACATCAATCTAGTCATCTGTAATGTCAGCTCGAATGATTGTTTTAATCCAAGACATGACATAGTAGCCACATTTCCATGAATCTAGTTGCTTGTTATACTAAAATGACAAACTAAATAGTCACACATGTAGATCATACAATAACATAGAAAATGAATAAGAACTATAAATGAGTTACAATATTTGGATACAGGATTTGAACTAGTTGACCTTGGGTTTACTCATAACTCTATTTACATTGAAAACATAGGGTGTTATTAATATAATTATATTCATCATAAAAATTTAAGGTTAACATGGATTTGAAACATTTGAAAAACACTTACCCTTGTAGCATGTTTTTCAAGTCATTTTTCATCCTCCTATGCAGGGAACAAAACCATAGAATTTGTCATTGTCTTGGAATGACGACCATTAATTTCCAATTTGCACAATAGTTTGATTCCTTCATTTTCCAAATCATCTAAAACTCAAGGGTCAACACCTTTCTTGCAAATGACATTAAAGAACAAACTCAAGCATGTCAGAATACCTCTAATAGAAGCAGGTAATATGCCTCGAATATCAATTGACAACAATTGTTTCATAGAAACAAGGTTACTAATATTTGAAGAATAACCTTGTGGAACCTTCACACTACTTAAAGACTTAATAAATTTTTTTTTTCTTTTTTAGAAAGAGTGTGACAGGTTGGGGTAAAAATGTGCATCTTCCAATTGATTGTGGATGTAACTCAGAATGGATTCCCATGTTAGTCAAATTTTGTCGTGCTTTTATTTCGTCTTTGGTCTTCCTTTAACGTTTCATAAAGTTTCGATGCACTGTCACAATTGTTTTTTCAATGCGCATCACATTTATACAATGTTGTACATCAAGTTTACACCAATATGGAAGATTAAAAAATATTGATTATTTCTTCCAAATGTTTTCTCAATGGTCTTATTTTGATGTTTTCCGAAGACAATGTCAATGTTTTTTACTTTCTTGTACACTTCTTCACCATTGCGGGATTTGGACACAACATTATCCTCAACACTTCCATTAAATACTTTTTTCAATCTACAGTACAAGTGATTTTGAGGAAGGAATTTTCAATGTCTTGTATATACCATTTTTTGACCATGCTTCAATTGAAGGTAACTAATGTTTTCTTACAAATGGGATATGCAAAATGACCTTTAACACTATAACCGCTCAAGTTTCCATATGATGGGAAATAATTTATAATGCAAAACAACATTGCACACAAACATAAAGTTTCTTGAATATTTGAATCGAAGACGTCGACACCTTCTTCCCACGACATTTTCAAATCATCGATTAAAGGTTTCAAATACAAATCAATGTCATTTTCAGATTGTCTAGGACTTGATATCATCATGAACAACATCACATATTTTCTCTTCATGCTTAACAAAGGAGAAAGATTGTATATCATCAACATAACTGATTATAAACTATGTTTGGTACTTAAGTTCCATAAGGATTCATATTATCAGTTACAAGTGCAAGTCTTATGTTTTTAGTCAATCTTACACTGTTCCTCCACAAAAAAACCCTCTACATATAAGATCATTAAAAATTTTCACAAATTAATAATTACGACTCTAACGATAGAGATTTGAAAAAACCTCACAAATTAATTTACTAAAGGTAAAAACATCTGCAAATTAGAAAATAAACCTCCATTAAATATCAAATTTTTTGTAATATATATATATATATATATATATATATATATATATATATACGCGCGCGCGCGCGGTTGCGCGTTTTCTCAATGGAAAGGACTGTTCTATCTTGAAGTGAGAAGAGTGGTATTTTTAAGAAATCAAAATTTGATCTACGCGTAGGAAATTATCTATTGTTTAAGTAAAAAAGTTAAACATTTATAGAATATAATAGCATTGAAGTGAGTGAGGGAAATTGAATAAGTAAACTCTCTTATGGTTGATACATATTTTCAAGTTGTTAGGTCTTTCTAATACATATTTTTTAAGTTGTTAGGTCTTTCAACCAAGACTGAAAAAGTAATTAAGATAATTTAAAGATAAAAGTTGATTGCGAAGTATATGCATTTTGGTAGATAAGATAGTAAGATAATAAATTAATTATAATAAATTGTTGTTTTGGTAATTATTCTAGTTGTTCAGATATTTTGTTATGTCTAGTCGGTTATAGATATATCTTCAAATATCTCAGTACATTATGCATTTATAAAATTCTACATTTTGATTACATATTATTTAAAAAATTTGATAAACTAATAAAACATAAGATGGATAACGTGTATTACGATTGTCGGAATTCATCTAGTAACATTAACAAGGATGACTTGTTCTCGAAATGCTATTATATAAGAATTTACCACTACAAATAAATTTATTAGTTTATTATATATATATATATATATATATATATTTTGTAATTACGTTTTCGCTACACTCATATTTGCTTTCTTTTTAAATACAAAATATGTACATTCAATTATATATGTTTTCCTTATCGTTACTTTATGGTCCATGTTCTCTGTTTTCCTTACATAATCAAGTAATTTGTTTTGAAGTGGCAAAATTATAATTGTGATGTTATATTATTAAATTAATGAGAAAAGATAGTAATAATATAAGCTAAGATATTTTGAACTGAATAAAGGTGGAAGTGGGGTTACCTGGGTTGGATATGGTGGTGGGGATAGCAATGTCGCTATGTGAAGAGGGACAGTTTCTCTGAAACACAACTACTGGTTTCTTGGTTGTGTTGTGCTGTGTTGCTTTTTTTATAAAGTTGAGATACTTATGTAATTATATGATCCTAGGTAATAGATTTATTCAATGTAGTTAATGCCTTTTGCTTTTATTTGCCAATCGCAATTATACATTCCATATGAAACTTATATTGGTGAAAAAGGATAAACTTTTCTGTCTAAACAATTTTTTTTAATTTAAATATTTGTTTGTACTTTTACCAGCATTTGTAACCTTAAGAAGTTACCATATTTATGAGAACAAAATCGTCAATGTTTTTAAAATTTATTTAATTGTACGGCAGTAACATCCCAAAAATATAGCTTAAACTATATTAAGGAGTTAACATACAATAATATGATAGGACAGTTTAAGGATTTACAAAAATGAGTTTTAGATAATCTAAAATACTGAAATATTTAATACTTTACATTAAAACACAAAGTCTAATGCAAAATAAGATAACAGACCGAACGGTTCCAAAACTATAAGCTTAAACCGAACAGCTCTATAGAATAATACTAATCCTCCTGACCGAACGGTCCTACGCTTCAACTTCAATATTCTTTCCTTCCAGAGCTTCTTCTAATGAACTCGCTCTCCTTCTGCTTACATCCACAAGATGATCATTGCAACAAGAAGTATGACCAAACGGACAAACAAAGACAAGACAGGAGAGTAGGATAAGCTTGAGTAATTTAATTAATCATATTAATATAAACTAATTCATTCACAACCAAAACATACCATCATCATACATATACATCAAAGCAAATACCGAACACATAAAATACAATAACCAACCACTTTTACTCTGACTGTTCGGACTGTATGAATTATGTAGCTACAACGTTTTAGCACCCGGATGGTGTAGTAGCTGGGATGCCCTCAACAGCTGCCACCCGAGGTTAGTCCGTTATACCTCACCCAAGTTCACCTTATGGACTAAGACCTCCTGTCATTCTCACGCATGAGTTACTTTTCTCTACTTGAGAATGAGTAATCACAGAATATCAGGATAAACACCAGCTAAGCATAACCACATTCATACTTTACCATTTCAATAACCAATTACGAGATATTCCTCCCTAGAATACTCCTTCATATCCATACTATTCAATTCATGCCACACTTTAAATACCATCATACTTAGTCATCAATGCAGTAAAACTGAACAATAAAATATGATCCCATCCTTAAACAAAACCTAAAGAGATAGCATCATTCCTAAGAACGAGACCGAACGTTATACTCAGGCTAAACACTTTAGTTGAATCAAATACTTATTGTGAAACTGCACGTTTTTTCGCTACTCAAAAGTTATGACCGAACGGTCTTTACTAGACAGAACCCAAAGAATTGACTGAATACTATATAATACTTTATAATTAAGCATGACCGAATACTAAAAGCTTTTAACTAAAACCTAAGAGCTTAGACCGAACTCTACGAGCTTAGGTCGAACACTATTGAAGTATGTCGAACACTCTTAGTTTCAAATACAAGCACATAATTGGGTAATGTGATGAGACCGAGTGTTAGTACAAGACTGAGCACTACTACAAGACTGAGCACTACTGAACTTATACAAAATGAATAAAATAGATTCTATCATACAACTAAGAAACACTTATTTACAATTGAGGATAAATATAGTATTTAACACTTAAGTTATATTGGGTACCTTAACTAGGCTGATTACTAAGTAGAAATTGGAAACTATCCTTAGACCGAACACTTATTTACAAGTATACTAATAGAAAATTGATCGGTCATTAATTGAAATTCTGTACAGAAGAAGAATCCAGTCTAGACCGAATGCCCAATGGAAAACCGAACGGTCACGAATGACTCTCGGCGACAATTACAAAATTACGCAGAATGCTGCAGATTTAAGATCAAACCTTATTCCTACCCAATTCACATCATTTAATAATCATCAACAAATACAACAATTCAATATTCACTATCAACCAAATAACCAAACATAACATCATTCAAACAGGCAACCATTCAAAATCAGAGAATCATAATTAAGTTACAAGCTTCCCTTACCTCGAACCCAGAAGACTTGTATGCTTCTACAGTATTGCCTATACCACCAGTAACCTTTATAACCTCCTACAACTTCTGATCGGTGAAGATGAACCAATCATAAACCAAAGATAGAAGATAGATTCAGAGGGGGAGTTTGATGAATACATGCAAGCTGAACAGTGCTTGCATGTAACAGAAAATACATAAATCCTAAAAGGACGAAGGGGTTTAACTTACCAACGCCAAACAACAACTTGATCGGTTTAAAAGAGAGAGCTTGGCACCAAGAATATTTAGATGCTGCTTGGATGATGACCGAAGAAAAGAAAAGGTAAGAATTTGTAGAGAGAAGAAGAAGATTGTAGAGAGAAGGAGGAGAAAATGAAGAACTCAGAAGTTTTGGAGGAGAAGGTGCATGCAGGAAAAGTGGCACGAAAATCTGATAATTTGATTTATATACCACCGTCAAAAACCGATCGGCCACTCTGTTGCCCACACCTGTCTTCCACTTTCTGAATTTCAAAACCCTTGCACCTACACCTAGCTTCCACTAAAACAGAAATTTAAGGGTCCTGACAATGGCACTACGTATGTTGTCTTACGAGTTTCTTAAAATGAATAGAGATAAAAATAGGGAAAATAGGTGAAGATATTAGGAAAAAAAACTATTATATATATCATTTCTCATACTTCATTACAAAACAATTAGATTTATGATATATTTAAACAAATTTTTCCATAAGTATTTATAATAGAAAAAATAGAACTAATTTCTCCATTAACACTAAACGTGACTATACATATATTAATTTATAAAAACTTTATTAGGCCTTCACTAAATACATTACAAAAATTATAAAAGTTATAATTGTTTATGGATTTATTTAGGTCAAGATAACCCAATTATTTCACTACTCTTAATAAAACATAATTTTAAAATAGGTTAACTTTATGTCTTAAAAAAATGTTTACTATATTCAAATAAGTTAGAATCTATTATTTTTAACGAAAATCAAACTTAGACTACCAAAATCTAGTTTGGTATGAACTAATTTTCTCTTGTAATACAAAAAGAAAACAAAAAAATAAAAACATAATAAATATAGGTTTGTATAAAACTATTCTCGATAGACTTTTTTAACTAATCCAATCATATCAAGATTGATGAAATAAACTTGAAAATAATAAAATAATGAAGGAGGAGACATTAAAACAATGAGGGAACACCTGCAATATAATTCATCATTAAGTTTCTTCAATGACAATTATAAAGAAGCTGACATTTGAGAGGTATTTAGGACAATAGAATCAAATTTTCACACTTTTATTTCCAAACTTCAACACTATCAATGAAATGGAGGATGCTCTTATGAATGCTAGGATGCTTTTTAACCAACGGCAGTTTGTACTATGTAATCTATGTTTATATATTAATCTATGTTATCTAATGTAATTGGAGCTAGAATGTTTTATTTTCTTTTTCTTAATGACTTTTTTTTCTACTTAATATCACAAATCATAACTGGTGATTAAGAGGAGAGAGTTCAATCTTCTCTTTCGTCTCCAGACAATGCTTGAGTGGTTCAATTTTATCTTCGTTTGAGCCTCCAAACAAGTATTCGAGTGATCCGTTCCCAATAGAGATATTATTGTCTTGACATTTCTTTTAAAACACCAATTTTTTTGGTTTAGTAAAGATGACTTTAAATATATAAGATATGTTTAAGTATATAAGTTAGAAATTTATCTATTTAATTATTTATTTTTGAAGCTCACCGTCACTCAATTTTTTTTCTTCTAAATTATATTTTTCTTCTCTAATTTTCTTAGGGTATTCTTTATCCGTTTTAAGAATAAACTTCTCTTTCACTATTTACATAAGTTGTTTATTAGTAATTAAGTCCGTTTTATACTTAATGTAGATGTCATCGATATAATAAGTTGAACACTTTTAACATTAGTTGTGAAACAATCTAAAATGGAGCAATAGTAGAACGTGTTTCGTCATAACAAATATAGTACATGTCCATTAAAAGAATTAAAAAATATTGAAGGATACTTTCAAAATAGGTTGAACCTGTGAGTCAATCCAACCTACCACATATTTGTGTCCAGTTAGGTTGATTTTTTTTTTTGAAATTTTAATACAGGTCAACTTTGAATCCGATTCACCTGAATTGAACCTGTGGTGAGCCTAATTTTTCTAATAATTATTTTTTGTTGGATTAGACATTTTACAAAATATTGAAATAGAGACTTGTAGGAATTAGTATCGCGTAGCGGAATGTTTAAAGAGCGTGATAACGAACAATAACCAAGAGGGAAGAGGTGAATTGGATCTTCTAAAAACTTCGTTTTCCCTTTTTAAATTTTCTTTGAACAGAATAAATAGTTTTTAGTAACTTAGTTTTTATGAAAAAACAAATTTGAATCACTATAAAGCTACTAAAAATTTGGTTTAATGTCTCATTAGGTCCCTATTTTCGTTCAGAATCTCAAATAGGTCCTCGTCTTGTTCGGCGTCTCAATTGGGTCCTTATTTTTGTAAACTTGACTCAAATAAAGAATTTTCGTCAAATTGATCAAACGTCGTGAGTGAGGGTAGTACGTGGCATGGTGACAGTGTAGATTTAATGTACATGGCAGTAAAAACGTGGTTCAATTTTATTTTTTAATTTTTGAATTAAAAAATGATGTGTACAGAGTGGTAATATAATTTCAGTAAGGGCAAAGTAGGGAAATCTAATTAAATGAAGTGTTGAAAACCCCATTCTTCTCTGCAATTTGGAACTCGAAATGAAATTGGGGGAAGTTGAGTTTTAGGGTTCGTGGGAAATTCTGTTCGAAACAATGTTGGTTCAAACAATAGGCATTTCTAGAACTGTGGGAAAGCGATGAGAAGCCTGAAAGTGTGGAGTGTTCTAAGAACTTGTAGTGTCTGGTAGTGCATTGTGCTTTGATGTTGATTAATGTTGTTGGAGAATTTTATATATTTATTTCAAACAATAGGCAAAGGTAGTATGTTTTGAAGAAAGACGAAAACTCCCAGAACCATGCTTCCAAAAATCCATAAATTACATATATGTGTGATTATTATCCACACAAAAATGCTAAGAATAGACAATGTTGGTTCAACCAATATTCCGTTTATCAAAAGAAAACAAGACAAAATTAGACAATAAGGATCAATCCATTAACGTATGCTTCTTTCTAGTGAAAGGCTTGAACTTTAGTTGTTCTTCCTTTTGGGATTTCTCTTGACTTTTGTTTCCTGGAGAAAACTAAAAACAAAGAAAAATTGGTTAGATGGACTTCTAAAGAGAAAATGCATACAAAAATCATGTAAACAAATTATAGATTTTTTTTGCCATTTCTGTCTATCAATAAAATTGTTACTTCTGAGAACTACCTTAGGTGTTGCTTGAAAGCTAGGCGTAGTATTTGAGTTCTCATCAGACAACTACCTAGATGTTCAACTTAACCTAAGCTAAACAACCAAGTATTTGAGTTCTCATTAGAACTTATAACAAATCCTCAAATGAATTTTCTACAAGCTACAATTTGATGTCGAGGTTGCACCCAACTCAAATTGAATGTGCAAATTAAGTGCAGTATACTAGGCAATGACTCCTAGGTCATCTCTCTAGGGCCAATTTTTGTTCCATCAAAGGATCGAACACGTAGTGGGGGGGGGGGTTTAGCAGATTTACAAATTGAATTAACTAAACAATTAACATAAATTAAATATTGACTAAAAACAAGTCGGTCCCTAGTTCGATTGCAATGCTTCCTATCCTTAATTAACAATAAATCACACGCTCCTCTCACCCATAATCCAACACGAATTAATCAACTAAGTGAAAATTAATCTGATTTTCAAACAACGAATTAACATTAAATGTCCAATGATTGAAAATGTCAAGGTAAATAGAAAATATGGCATACTTGCTACATAGACATTTGCTCTACCTTGTGTAGGACAACTACTACAAGCGTTCATCTGTCCTACCTTATAAGAATAAAAAGTGAATGTTAGAGAGAAGAATATATAAGAAGGATGATTCGCTCATCAAAAGCATTGCCAATTGAAAAGTCAAATCTGCATTTGATAAAACTCTGAAAAGGTATGTTTGTTATGACAAAAAGAACTCCATCCTATGACAAACACCTACACCGATAATCATAAGAGATCAAATCCCAAGACAAGCTTCGTCAAACAATCATATTACCAAATCTCAAGACAAGCATTGTTTAAACGATTATCTTCATCAATGATGTATAAATAGAAGAAATCAACAAAAGAAGAAGAAGACGATGATGAACAGAAGAATATGAAGATATAACATCATCAGAATTGAGAAAGGAAATCTCTTTGAACTATAAAAGTCAAAACTCCTTGATCAAGGATATAGAAAAACAAAGTTCAAGAAAAAGAATACTCTCAAGCTTCATCAGAATATACGCTTAACTTTGTAAGAAGAAAAGAGAAAACGAGGCCTTCTAAGGAGTGGACAAGTATCCACAAATCCTCTCCAATAAGGGGAGGACATGTGGCCAATCACAAAGCTCGATCCTCTCCAGTCCTAGAGTGTCATGTGGCCTACTAAAGATAAATCTTCTCTAATGGAAGCATGACATATGACACATACTTTCCACATGGTTTGGGTGTCTAGCTTAAGAAAAAACTCTATACTAATTAGGCCTTAATACAAGCCTTAAACAAACCTATCTATTTGGTCAAAATACATGGCTTAAAGAAATCTACCCTACTCTTCAACCTCTATGATGGCCTGAGAGAAAGAGCTTTCTTCACCTTGCATAGATGACTCTAGGTTCTTCATGAAAGTGTTTGGGCCATGGCTAAGGGTATGTCATCATCACATCCCTATTCAAAAGGATTTGTCCTCAAATCTTTAAGTTATGAAAACATCCTTTTGGGAGATAATTGGCTTTCTTCCCCTAGGGCAAATACCCTTCTACAAAAAAATAAGAGACAAGGTAAGTGGTATTAGAACAATCATCCAAAGCATATAGCTCCCAAGGATCATATACCTTTGATCAAATGAAGGATCAAGGTAATGGAGTTTAAGAACATTTCCTTTTAAGCTCTTATTTGCCTTGTGTTGAATGTGTGTGTTTTTTAAATGACTTCCCATTTCAACACAAGGTTTTATTTGGTCTGTCTTTCCATGCTTCTTGAGGAAGATAATCAGAAGACCTCTTTTGTTTTTGTATACAAGCCTTTGGCCCTTAACATATTGACTCTTTTGTTGGGGCACTCTTTTGAAGGGTAATTTGGATTCACTCGAGCAAATATATGGAAAGTCCAGTTTTGAGTTTCTTTCTATGTTGTTTTTTTATCGTTAGTTTCAAGTTGCATAGCATTAGTTTTTCAATTTCTTGGTTTCTATTTGGTTAAGTGATTCTTGTGTGCATATTATTTTCCTTTTAATTTCTGTTTTAAATTTCTCTTAGTTCAATAGCTTACCTTGCATTAGCATTGTGGTTGATTCACTTCCTTTGCATGTAGATGATACCAAATTAGGTTTTGTTTTTGTTTGGTCTATATAAGTGGTCATAAACATCATCCCATATTCATATTTCTACCCTATTACATTAGTCCAAGTTAAATTACATGCTTCACTTGCACTTCATTATTTTAAGGACCAAGATTACCATCAAACCAGAAAATTGCACATTAAAAATTGCCTCAATATGGGTTTCAATTCTGATTTTCGTTTATAACTCTATTTCGTGTGATTAAGCATAATATCTTCATGCATAAGCATTTGGAAATGGCAAAACCCAAAAACAGAATTAGTTAATGCTTTCATATATAAATGTTGTAATCCATACTTTCAAAGTTGAATATCAGAAATACAAAGGTTTATACAGTACCTTGTGAGAGGTGTGCTTCTCTTTGCTCTCTCAACATTCATCACCATCATCATTTGTCCACTGCGTGGTGTGTGAGAAGTGCCTGATGTACAGAAGCTTTTCCTCGGCTTATCTCTAGAAGCACTGTGGTGTGTGTAATGTTTTCTCTCTCTTTCTCTCATGTCCTTATCCTTTATCCTACAGTGAGTGGTTTTCCTCTTTTGCCCTCACGCTTTAATATGATATCAAGAGCTTAGGTTCAATAGATCTTGTTGTGTGAGTGTGAGTGTGATTGGAGACTGTAATTGTGTGTATCCAGAAGAAGAAAAAGAAGGTTCTTTGGAGTGTGTGAATCCTTAAAGGTGAAAAAGGAAATCAAAGAAACTTCAAGATTCAAGCAAGAAAGAGATGACAAGTGTTGGAGGGATACAAGGGCCTTTACCAATGTTTGATGAGAAGTTCTTTGATGACTAGCGCATCAAGATGAGTGTCATTTTTGGCTTCCAGTATGTTTCAGAAGTAATAGAAGATGGGCTGCCTGCGTTGGGTGCAAAAGCCACTGAAGAGGAGAAAAGAAAATATAAGATACAGGTGAAACTAGACAACAAAGCCAAATTTATGTTGTATCAATGTGTCAGCCCAAAGATCTTTAACAAGATCTCCAAGGCTGCTACTGTGAAAGAAGTGTGGGACATTCTACTGAAGACATATGGTGATGGAGAGAAGAACAAGAAGGTAAAACTGTAGGCATTGAGGAGGCAGTTTGAAGTTCTGATCATGGAAGAAAGTGAAACCATGGCAGAATACTTTAACAAGGTTTGAGTTGGTGAATAAAATGATGGCATGTAAGGATGGAATTTCTGATGAATACATTGTTGATAAAATTCTAAGAATCTTAACACCCAGATTTGATCATGTGGTGGTGGCTATTGAAGAAGCCTGTAATCTGGAGAATATGGAGATTAAGGAGTTGTTGCACTCATTAGAAACTCATGAGTATCGCATCAATGAGCATAAGTAGTGCCAAGAACATGCCCTACAAGTTAGATCTCAATACAAAGGCAATAAAGGCAGCAAAAAGCATAAAGATTCATTGGAACAACAAGGAGAAGGTTCCAATGAATCAGTGAAAGGTAAAAATCAAAAGCCTGAAGGTGAATGGAAGTTTGACAAGAAAAAGGTCAAATGTTATAACTGCTAGAAGCTTGGTCATTATGCTAAAGAGTGCTGGAAGGGAGAAGGGGCAAAGAATAAACCCAAGAAGAGGGCTAATCTGGCCAAGGAGGAAGAATTAGACTCTGAAGTTGTGATATTGATGGCTAGTACTCAGGAAGAACAGTCAGAAAACACAGTGTGGTATCTGGACTCTGGTTGTTCCACCCACATGACTGGGAGGAAGGACTGGTTTATGCAAATGCAGGAGGTTATGCAACGGAAAATCATATTTGCAGATGACAGAAGTCTTAATGCAGAGGGCTCTTGCATGGTGGTTTTGAGAGATGAAGATGGGAAATAGGTCATAATTGAAGAGGTATTGTATGCACTAGGTTTGAAGATAAATCTGTTGAGTTTGGGGCAGCTGCTGCAGAAAGGCTATGTGATGAAAATGGAGAAAATTGTCTCAATATTTTCAATCAGAATAGAAAAATTGTTGTGCAGGGTCAACTATCACAGAACAAAACATTCAGGGTGGTGATGAATGTAGTAAAACACTAGTGTTTTTCTGCATAAAAAAACAGGGAGGAATGGTTGTGGCATCTCAGGTTTGGGCATTTGAATTTAAGGGATTTATCCAGTTAAGCCAAAAGAGTATGGTGAGTGGCTTACCAAAGGTGGAAATCTCAAAAACAGTATGCAAAGAATGTCTCCAATGCAAGCAAACCAGGGGCAGTTTCCAGAAGGTTTTACCCAGAAGTCAGTAGAGAAATTAAGGGTGGTTTATTCAGATGTTTATGGTCCTATGCAAGTAGAAAGACCTGGGGACAGTAGATATTTTCTACTATTTATTGATGATTGGACCAGGAAATGTTGGGCTTACTTAATTAGGATAAAGGGGGAGGTGTTGCAAGTGTTTCAAAAATTTAAAAGCCTTGTAAGAGACAATGTGGGAATAAGGTTAAGGTGTTGAGGACAGATGGAGGAGGAGAGTATACATCCACTAAGTTCAAAGTTTTTTGTGAAAAGGAAGGGATAATACATGAAGTTACCCCTCCCTATACACCACAGCACAATGAGGCAACAGAGAGGAAGAACAGAACCATATTAAATATGGTTAGGTGTATGCTGAAAAGTAAAGGGCTGCCTAATTTTCTATAGGGAGAGGCTGTGTTGACAACCACCTATATACTGATTTGTCTCCAACAAAGAGACTATATGGTATGACACCTGAAGAAGCTTGGACAAGGGTAAAACCAGATGTCAAGAATTTGAAAATATTTGGCTCAACATGCTATAAACATGTGTCTGACCATTTGAGAAAGAAGCTAGATGATAAAGGAGTGTCATTGATTTTGGTGGGTTACAATGCTACTGGAGCTTACAAGTTGTATGATCCTATATCAGGAACAGCCTGAATCAGTAGGGATGTTGTTGTGGATGAAGCTGTAGTGTGGCAGTGGGAAACAGTTGAGCAAGGATCATCAACCATTGTTTTGGAAGATGCAACTGCTGCAGTTGAGACAGAAAGGTGCAGAAGAGATGACAACAGTAGAAGGTCATCAAGAGTTACACAACTTCCAGCACATCTAAGAGACTATGACTTGTCTTATGATGCTACACTTACATCAGAAGGTCATTTCGTTCATTATGCTTTAATAACATAAGATGAACCAGTTGAATTTGATCAAGCAGTAAGAGATAAGAGGTGGTATAAGGCAATGTAGGAAGAAATTGACTCTATAGAGAGAAATCAAACATGGGAATTGGTTGATCTACCTTCTAACAAGAAGACTATAGCATTGAAGTGGATTTATAAGTCAAAAATAAACCCATAAGGTGTTGTTGTAAGGCACAAGGCCAGGCTGGTTGCTAAAGATTTTCTATATAAGGCTGAAGTGGATTATGGAGAAGTGTTTGCTCCTGTAGCCAGGGTTGAGACAATCAGGTTGGTGGTGTCTCTGGGCACTAAGTTTCATTGGTCATTACATCAATTAGATGTGAAGTCTGCCTTCCTAAATGGAAGACTGGAGGAGGAGGTATATGTTGTACAACCGTAGGGGTTTGAGGTTAAAGGACAGCTGAGCAAGGTGTACAAGCTGAGGAAGGCTCTCTATGGGCTTAAACAGGCTCCAAGAGCTTGGAACCAGGGGATTGATAGGTTCATAAACAGTATTGGGTTTGATAAGTGTATTTCAGAACACGGGTTGTATGTGCAGTGCTGCCAACACAATGGCATATCAAAAGAGCTAATTATATGTATGTATGTTGATGACCTATTAGTCACTAGGAGTTGTGAGGAACTAATTTCATATTTCAAGGCTCAGATGTTGAGGGAATTTGAAATGAGTAACTTGGAAGACTTAGCTACTTTCTTGGTATTGAATTTACTGAGACTGAGTATGGAATTGTGATGCAATAGTCCAGGTATGTTCTAGACCTATTGAAGAAGTTTGAAATGATGGATTGTAATGTTGCTAACAACCCAGCAGAAGTGGGGCTGAGACTTGAAAAGGAGTTAGAGGAGGAAGCTGTAGATCCAACAGCTTACAGAAGGATGGTTGGGAGCTTAAGATATCTCTGTAACACTAGACCTGACTTGAGTTACAGTGTTGGAGTGATAAGTAGGTACATGGAATGTCCTATAATATCACATTTGAATGCTGCCAAACATATTCTAAGGTATTTACATGGTACACACTCTTATGGGATTCTACTAGAAAGAGGAGAGGCTGGAGAAGAAGTTCAAATCACTTCTTACTCAGATGCGGATTGGTGTGGTGATAAAGTGGACAAAAGAAGTACCGCAGGGTACATTTTCTTCATTGAAGGATCTCTTATTTCCTGGAGCTCAAGAAAAGAGCCAGTGGTTGCTCCGTCATCATGCGAGGCAGAATACATAGCTGCTTGTGAAGCTACGTGTCAGGCAGCTTGGTTGGGGTCTTTGATGGAAGGGTTGAAAATGGAGCTAGCTGGAAGAGTCAGGCTGCTTGTAGACAACAAGTTAGCCATAGACCTTGCTAAACACCCTACATCGCATGGAAGGAGCAAGCATATCGAGACCAGGTTCCACTATATCAAGAAGCAGGTTAGTAGCGGGAAGCTTGAAGTGGTACACTGCAGATCCGAGGATCAACTTGCAAATATACTCACTAAAGCTCTTAAAGGTGAACGCTTTCAATCACTCAGAAAGCAGATAAGAGTAGTACGAACGGAGATCGGTGAAATTCGTTCTAGAAGGAGGTCGAAAATCTAGGGTTTTCGTCGGAGAGAAGAAGATTGCTCAAAAAAGGGGTTTTTTTTCGATTTTAATTGGTGAAAAACGCTTTTGTGCTTGAAAGAAAGTGTTTTTACTGATTTTAATCGGTTGAAAAAGCTCATATCAGAGAAGGAGGAGTTTTCACTGATTCAATTAGTGAAAAGGGAGGTTTTCTTCAGAAAAATCATGTTTTTCGTTCAATTAAGTTTTTTGTTTAGGAGGAGTGTTGTGATAAACAAAAACCAAAAACAGAATCAGTTAATGCTTTCATATATAAATGTTGTAATTCATACTTTCAAAATTGAATATCAGAAATACAGAGGTTTATACAGTACCTTTGGAGAGGTGTGCTTCTCTTAGCGCTCTCAACGTTCATCACCGTCATCATTTGTCCAGTGCATGGTGTGTGAGAAGTGCTTGATGTACAGAAGTTTTTCTCTGGCTTCTCTCTAGAAGCATCTATGGTGTGTGTAGTGTTTTCTCTCTCTTTCTCTCATGTCCTTATCTTTTATCCGGGTTAAATATGTTTTTAGTCCCTAAATTATTGACCGCTTTTGGTTTTCGTCCCTCTTTCAAAGTAAGGTACAATTTGGTCCTCATTCTTTTCGAAACGTTTGTTTTAGTCCTCAGAACTTTGGTTTTAGTCCTCATTTTGTTGCTAAATGGGGACCAAATTTTTAAACGGTGTTAGTTTTCGAGGACTTAAACGAACGTTTTCGAAAAGAATGAGGACCAAATTGTACCTTACTTTGAAAGAGGGACGAAAACCAGAAACGACCAATAGTTTAGGGACTAAAAACATATTTAACCCCTTTTATCCTGCAATGTGAGTGGTTTTCCTCTTTTACCCTCACGTTTTCATATGATAAACTTCCATTTGATTTTTAATGACTAATAAGACTTTATCCTTAATAAATTAAAAAAACTTACAAGACTTCGCTCATTTACATATCGTTCAAGACGTTAATATTCTTGTAAGAACATTATTTAATATAAAATATAGATTGATAAAATAAAGTAAAAATTATATATAATAAAAATTTCTTTTATAAACGTATACAAGGATAATAATATATAAAATATTGCGTAAATGTTTTATGTAAAGTTGAGGTCCATAGATTTTTTATCCGATCATAAGTTTTTGAAGTTTATTAGCTGGATATCAATTCCCCTTATAGAATCATGGTGGTGGTTAAGTAATTGACTAAATTTTATACATAATGAAAAAAAAAAACATGGTTTGGTGAAGATGAATTATATTATTTTCACTATTGTCAAAATGTTAACAGCAATGTATTTCTTTGTATGAGTTAGTTTTCAACCTAGTTCACTTAGAATCCGGCTTATCCCATAGTCATACTGAGTCGGATTAGCTCATCAACCTACCTAATTTAATTTAATTATTTTTTATTTTTTATTTCAATATTATTAGTTAACATTTTTTTATTATATTGTAGATGAGATGAAAGAAAAGATATTTCAAGAGAGAAAAATATTATAGATTTATTTATTCAAGACTCTAATATTATAAATAGACAAATGAAACAAAAATTAATATTAAAAATTTATTTGTTCACCTTTTGTGTTGTTTTTTTTATTACGATTGTATGATTTCTTTTTAATTGTCTTTGGAATTTAACATCATTTTAGAGTGAAATATATTTAGATTTGAATTAAAAAAAATTATAATTTTTTTATTTTAAAAAAGAACTTATAATTAAGTGAGCCACCAACCCATTTAACTCACCAACCTGTGGTGGTTAAACTAGATTCGAATTTTTTTAACTAACTAATAAGTAAATCAGATTGAATTAACTCACTAAATGACCAACCCATAATGAACCGAACTGAGTTACCCATTTTCACAATTCTAATTTTCAAGATACAATGAACGTAACCATGAAGGCATAAGTTGTTTAAGGTGACTGTATGTATATAAATGTGATAAGAAGTATGATACGATATTTTGCTATTATTAGTTGGAACATAAACGTGCACCAAAGGTACAAAGTGCAGGTCCACAGCAGTAAGCATGAGAAATGTTGTTGAATTTCCTTGTGCATTTTGGACGGTTCCGTGGCACTTTACAGAAGATTCTTATTTCAAGTATTTTTTTTTTCCACTAAGAGAGCATGCACCACCAACACCATCACCATTTCCTTCTACTATTCACCAATAGACTCTCTTTATTCCTCATCTCTGCAACAAACCCATTATCTTCCACCACCACACTCTCTCTCCTCTGTCTTTGTCCTTCCTTTCAAACACTTCAGTATTAAATAATAATTTTCCAAAAATATACCATGACACAATTTAAATTATAATATGTAAATAAACTGTGTTCAGTTTCTGATAAAACTGATGGGTACGATTCGATTTTAAAGTGACTGATTTTTTCTTCGCTAAAAGACATAATTTCAAAAAGATTTGACGGAGTGAGTGTTCAAGATTCCATCTTCACATGCTGTTATCTTTCTAGAGACAAAAACTCATAATTAAAAGCACTTAAAGTGCCATAAATAACATTTTTTGATGAAAGATTCTTATATGACAATATAAATGAACTCAAACGATTATCTCCATCAAATTCTCCATGCAATTGTTTACTTTAACTCAATGTCCTACATAAACTAGCAAGGTAAAAACCAAAGTTCAAAATATATGATGAATGAACTTCCAAATCTCTTTACTCGTTTCTTACATCATATAATGGCTCTACGGAAAAATAGTATCAACAAAAACGATTTATTATGATGAGTGTAGTTGAGTTGTTATAAATTGAATAATGATATTTTTGCAATAAAAATTAAATTTATTATGATGGATGTAAGTGGACATATCATAATAAGTTGACTAATGATATTCTATGAAATAAATTTATTTTGTAATTTGTTTTTTTTACTAGTGAAAAGAGATTTTTTATGTCATTGATTGTGCATGTTTAACAAGTCACCATAGTAAAAGAATGTGAGGTGACAAAATTGCAATATCAGTAAACGTTTTAACGATTGTTGGCTAAATAACCATCGTTAAAAGTGGGTCGGACAAGAAATAATAAAGATTATATAAAGAACTATCATTAAAATGTTGAGACAAGACAAACTCGTCTATAGCATCCTTGGTTTTGAAATTTAAACTAAAAACAAGTCAAAACACTAAACGATAGTTATGAACACTAGGTCTAAAATAAAAGGTGTCCACACAACAAGTCTAACACTTCTAATTCACTAATGACCAACTAGAAATTAATAAGGATCCTATAAGAAACGTCTATAAATGACTTCCAAAGAAGTGACTAACTCATAGAAAAACAGTTAGACCTAACCCAAATACAACATCAAAATGACCAACTAAAGATGCTTAACTAGAGGAATAGGATGGGCAGAAACATAAATACTAGGAACAAAATCTCCAATCATCCAACAACATAGAAAAGCCTTAAGGTTATAAGAAACGCAAAACAACTAAGTCAAAACTTCTAGACGCAACACTAAACAACTTACAAGTCAAAGCATCTATGAGAGTTATGTTAAACGCATAAGCTTTACTATATAACTAATGGTAATAAGTTGAACTCTTAAAAAGTGAAAAGGTGTCTAGACAATGTCTTTGACCAAACAATCTAAAAGCCTCAATCAATAATTCAAAAACATGTAAAAGAAAAAACTTGTTAAACACTTTAGAAAGCGTTTACAAAAGTCTAGACAATTATACTTTCTCAGTATGTCGCAACTTGACAAAAGTGTCAAACAACGAAGGCATAACTAGGAAGCCTCAAACGATGAAATGGAAAACATCGTGCTAAACATGTCAATTAGGAATAACTACAAAACCTGAGAAAGCCAAACGAACTTTCACTATGAAATGAGTCTAATACACCAAAAGAACAAAACCTACTTCCAGACACATAATAAACGACATTCACACTAAAACGTAATCTTGAAACAATAAGTAAATGCTAACTAAGAAAAGGCCTCTTATCGGCTAAACGATATCACATACCAAACATACTCTCAGTCCACGATGAAAATCTCATATTTAGCAATTCCACTAGTTAACACAAACAATCAAATCTTGAGAAAACATAAAACCTTGATTATTCTGAACAAGCATTAAATGTCATTTAATGCTCAACGTTTAAAACCAACAAGGTAAATAGGAAAAAGGACATATTTATTGTATAGACATCTACTCTACCTTGTGTAGGAAACTACTACAAGCATTCATCTGCTATATATCTTGAGAGTCAGAAATGAACGTTAGGAAAAGAAGAAGATGTAAGCAGAATGTTTCATTCATCAAAATTCGTACCAAATGAACAATTAAATATACTTTTGATATTGTTATGAAAAACATGTATACTTTGACGAAAAGACGCAATGTTAAACAACTATCAAGTCAAAAGTGTCTAAGAGAGTTGAAGTTAAATATGTAAATCTTATCATACCTAAAAGGTATTTAGTTTAGCTCTCAGGAAAACAAAACATGTCAAGAAGTTGTCATTAACAAAACACACTAAAGAAATAAAACTTAAAACACCCAAGAGAAACTTAAACTAAGCTAATCGTGGTTTTTTCTGAAGACAAAATCACAAGAAGCATTTAGTTTGCCTAAACAATACCATGAGCTAAAACGTTACTTCGTCAGACGATGAAGTGTTTAATTAATGCTTGGTATCTAACCTCAACTCCATAAACCAAAACATAGGGTATGACTTCTTGTATAATTGTATGAAACTTTCTCCCAATGAAGTTTTTATGAACAACAATTGAGTTCTACTTCTTATCTACCACGAAGGTCATCTCAATTGAGAAATATGAATACACATTGCTTGCATAGATGAAACATAAGTGGTTTCACAATGCACCAAAAACTGAGTAGGGTATGACTTTTTGTACAATTTTATGAAACTTTCATCTAATAAAGGTTTTATGAAGAATCAATGGGTTTTACTTCTTATCTATCATGAAGGTCATCATAGTTGTCAAATATCAACCCAAACTGATTGCATAAGGTCACTAATTTGCGGGGAAAAATAGACATGAAATAGAAGTGGTTTGTACAAACATTAAACATAGTCATTTACCTTCTTTTGTGCATGTGTAGTGTTTCAATCCACAACTTGTATAAAGCCTATTCAGTCACAAACAATGAACCACAAATCAACAACATATAACATCACTAAAAAAACAACTTTTGCATACCTATTTATTGTACAAAAACAATGAAAGCACAAAACCACTTAAACTAAAATTGTTCAACTCTTCACCATATAGCAACCTCTTTAAGCTATGTTAGGCCAAAGCATGAAAAGATGTTATGGTGATGATGAAGGTGCAGAAGCTATGGAGAATAAAGGGTAAGGCTCGTGATCTTTGGTGTTTTTATTGGTGATGGGGTGGGATGGAGGTGTTTGATGGTTCTCTTGAGAGGTTGGGCCAACTGTATAGAAAGGTGATTAGAAGATACCACATGAGATGCTCTAGTCTTGACTTGTGACAAGATATGGTTGCACAAATATTTTGGCAGCATAACATTATAATTCTCAAAGTGGGTTTACAAGGGGGGAGACACCTCTATTTATAAATGAAGGTATCTCCAAAGTATACCAAAACCCTAACGTGTTATCATGCACCAAAACCTAAAAATTCTATCTTAGTGAAGGAGAGCTTGACATGTGGCACTCTAACTTTTAGAAATACTCTTCACTCTTAGAATACCATGTGGAAAGCCCCTTTAGCAAAAGTTTTCCACTAGGAAAATAACACATAACCACTATTTTTGTAAAACAACTCTGTACTAAGAGCTTGTCATGTGAAAGCCACTTTAGCAAAACTTTCTCATTAGGAAAATGATACATGGACACTATCTTTGTAAGAAAACTCTTCACTAAGAGCTTGTCATGTGGAAAACCAATTTAGAAAAAGTTCTCCAATAGGAAAACGACACATGGCCACTACCTTTGTAAGAAAAATTTTTACTAAGAGTTTGTCATGTGGTCACCATGTCTCATGTGGAACACCCTCAACCAAGCTAGGTTTACAAAACTAATCACCCAAGATTAGCTTAAGCTATGTGAAAATATTGTCCTACAACTTAAGCAAGATTGTTCAAAAACCCTACATTACTTGATCCTTAATACAAGGTCTAAATACTCCTAATCTACTAGAAGTGTTCCATGATGGCCAAGGAGAAAGAATTTTACTTCACCTTGCATAGATGATTCTAGCTCTTCTTGAATGTGTTTGGATCATGGTTAGGGGGTATGTCATCATCACTCTGTTTCAAACTTTATTCAACTACGATACATGAAAATGAACATGTCCATTAATCATTCACCAATACATCATTATAATGTAGATAATGAAATGACCAAGTATATCACAATCTCGATAGCAATCCTAAACCAACCCTAAAAAATGAAACTTTTTTTATTTAACCTTAACCATAACATAAATAAATGAATTATATATATCTTACTTGCAAAAGGTCAAATGGACTTCACAGCACGACCACTATCTAATCAATGAAATGAATCCATATCAAACAGTGGACGGAGATCAACCACGATGAGTTCCTGCCAAGACAAGGAACCCACAACAAAACAATGGAATCACACCGTGAGCAAGGAAATGGAAGACTGAACACGAGCAAGAAAATAGAATAGAAGGCCCACTCAAACAATAGAAGCCACTACGTGCCAATACTAGATTTTTTGCAATAGAAGTTCATCATGTATCATGTATCAAGTACATTTTAAATTTTCGAAACCACGATCGTCAAAAATAAAGAAATAATTGAAAATTAATTTTAAAAAAACCACACAGATCGTAAAAAATGACATAAAAATATGTGTGTTATCCTTTTCTTATTTTTTTTTAAATCCTATAATATTATAACCCATGCATAATAAGAAGGTTTAAATGTTTACTCCGTCCTCATGTTAAGAGGTGAATTTCTGTTTAGTATCCGGTTTTAAAAATGAAGACATTGGGTCTCTATGTTACGAAAAGTTTATGAATAAGGTCATGTCCGTTAAGTTGACAACAACATCGTTAAGTCCATGCTGATGTGGCCGTACTTTTTTTCTTCTCTCTTCTGGTTGTCCAGCTTTTTCTCTCTCTTGTTTAGCTTTGTCTTTGATAATTTGTTGAATTTGTTCTTTCTTTGTGGACCTTATTCATATATTTTTTATAACATAGGGACCCAATGTCTTCATTTTTAAAATCGAGTACTAAACAGAAATTCACCTCTTAACATGTGGACGAAATAAGCATTTAATCCTAATACGAAGGGTGTATGAAAAGGTGTGGAGGAAAAGGTGAAAGGTGAAGAAAGATGGGACGAATGAGAATGCGACAAGTATAGAGAGAGTGGTTTCACAACATGTGAGCAAATCCCACGAATCTGCAGTCCTCAGGTCGTGCTTACAATACTTTTCTTCTTTTTGTACACTCACATTTAAGTACTTCTGCTCTTCATCTTCTTCACTATTTTACCTATCTTTAGGCATATTCACTATTTTACCTATCTTTAAGCATATTCTCGATCATATGTTTCTTGGCACCCCATGACAATAAAATAATTATCCGTACACATATCACTTTCATAATTCTCTAAAACCCTCAATTTTAATCTTTTTAAACAAGATTCTTAACACGACTATTCTACCTCTTCACCATTCCTCATTATTTTTCAAATTGAATTTTCACTCACGTAGTTCATATCTAATACGTTATTTTCAAGTTAGAATTCTTCCATTATTAGGAGTTTGAAAAATAAGTTAAAAGAATAACTGAATTCTGAGTTTTCTTTTCTCATTTAAAAAATAAAGAGACTTTCAAAAAGAAAATTTTAACAACAGTTTGAAATTCAATGTTTCTTAGAACGAATCCTAACTTGAAGAAAAAAAATAATCTTATTTATGTAAATATTTGACACAATATGCTATTTGGTTCAATTTGAATGAAAAATTCACTTAAAATTTAAGTAAGATTTTATTCTTAAAAATTACTTTAAAGGATTAAGAGGTAATATATATTTAAGTTACTCTTAATATCAATTCCTAATAATATAGAACTACTAAATATTCCTTAAATAATATAGGCCTCTTAAATATATTAAAGTGCATATTAAATTATAATTAAAAAGTTATACCTTATTAAATACATTACATTTTTCTTAATAGAAATTATCCATAAAAGGAACTTTAGATATTTCACCACCTACTCTTGTTAAAAAGAAGTGTACAAAATTTATATACATCTCATTGTTTAACCTAGTACTTCTTTGCAAAAATTAAAACAACTCTGTAACTGACTCCATACTAAAACTTTTTTGATAAATATTTTTCATACAAATATATTTGAAGATAAACTCTTCATATACTTCAGAGAAAAACTACCTTACCAACATATTACACTATATTTAGCGTAATTTGTTACTTAAAGCTAATAAAAGAAACACTTTTTTTTATAATTTTTATAATAATAATAATAATAATAATAATAGACAAGTTTTACATATGAATTTACATGCAATAATTTGATAAATTAATAATAATAACATATTAAAAAGTACATTATAAAATATATTGTAATAACTTCTTTAATATACTCGCATTTTATTTTACTGAAAAAAAATTGAAAAAAAGAAAGAAACTCAGTCACCTATCAACTTTCATATTTATTATTTGTATGAAATCATAGTTGACAAAAAAATTATATATATCTGTTAACTATTTAAAATATCAAACTGTTTTAATAATATTAAAGTCACATCAAAGTTATGGAATTGTATAAGCATTAAATTACACATAAAGTAAGATGCAATATCATTTTGGTCTTGGTAGAATTAACTCCTAACAATTTTTTTATCAAAAATACAATAATTTAAATTGCTTAATCATTGATGATTTTACCTGCATTAAGTATATTTTGAACTTATAATTGAAAATACTCCTATGATACACAGGACATTTTTGTCTTTATCATGCAAATTATTTCACTTGTTAATATAGAGTTGTCAAAATCTTTACTATTCTTAATAGTAGTACATGTTGGTACACAACTATGCTAAGATAACAAATATTTAAGCTAAGGTCAAAATACTACACGCAAATAATATCTAATAGTTTTAGAATAAAGTGTTTTTGTTTTTTTACTGTGTTTTAGTTGGTGATATATAACACAACAAATTTCATACACAATTATAATAATTTCAGTAATACTTAATTTCTATTAGAGTTAGGAAGAATCTTAACCTCTTACAATTAGGGATATCAAAATGGGTAAGAATTTATGGATTGAATTTGAAAGAAATGAAATTTTTTATACGGATCAATTTTCAAGCCGACTTACATTGATTTCGACTCACTTGGAATTGAACTCGTGTTATTTATTCTTTTGTATTTCAATATTAATATATAGTTAAAATTTTATTTATTTATTATAAATGAAAATAAAGAAAAAGATGTTTTAAAGGAACAAAATATTATAAATTTATCCTTTGAAGATTCTAATCTTATAAATGAATTAGTGAATTAGTGACACAAAAATCCAATATTATAAACTTATTTATTCGCTCTTTAGGTTTGTTTTTAGAATACATCTGAGTTGCATGTTAATTTTTTTATTTTGAATTGTTTTTTAAATTTAACATTATTTCAGAATAAAATATTTAAATTTAAATTATCAAAAAATTGTAACTTTTTTAGTTTAAAAAAAACTTTAAGTGAACTAATAAATCAACTCATTTATTGAATTCAAATTTTTTGGATTAATCAATAAATGAATTGAGTTAAGTTGATTAAGTAATGTCTTATTCTTTTGAGTGAATTTGAGGGGATTAGAGAGGATTTGAAAATAAATTTTTTTGTCGTTTATTTGAGTGAATTTGGAAGTAAATGAAGGTGAATTTGAAAATAAATTTTTTTAATTTGTCACATATACTAATTCTCACAAATTTTATTTTTAAATTCACTCTCATTTACCTCCAAATTCACTCAAATAAACGATAAAAAAATTTATCTTTAAATCTTCTCAAATCCCCTCAAATCCACTCTCTCAAATTCACTCAAAAGAACAAGACCTAAATGACCAACTCATAATAAATCGAATCGAATTAGACCGATTGACTGATTTTGATTGCACTGTTTATAATAAAAACTTAAATTAGTGGAGTGAGAGTATATATTTGTTTAACCAGTCCTTAAAAGTTTAAATTTTAGATATTTAATGTCATTGATAAAAAATAATTTAAAATATATTTATTTATCCAAAACAAAAAGTGCATTTAAGGTGAGAATAAATATTTCTATAGGTTTAATCATTCACTAAGTCCCTATTTTCGCATGGAATCTCAATTTCGTCCCTTTCTTTCTGAAAATATCAATTGGGTCCCAATTTTATGAAAATTGCAACAAATCGATCCTTTCCGTTAAATTGGCTGGACGGCGTTAAAAAAATTGATGAGTGGATGCTGTGATGACGAACGAACGCTCGTCCACCAGCGAACGAACGCTCGTTCACCAGCGAACGAACGCTCGTCCACCAGCGAACGAACGCTCGTCCACCAGCGAACGAACGCTCGTGGACCTCTTACTGCTGGACGACCGTTCGTTCCACACTGGACGACCGTTCGTTCGGTGGTCGACGAGCGTTCGTTCGCTGGTGGACGAGCGTTCGTTCGCTGGTGAACGAGCATTCGTTCGCTGGTGGACGAGCGTTCGTTCGTCATCTCAGCATCCACTCATAAATTTTTTTAACGACGTTTGACACTATTTAACGGAAAGGATCGATTTGTTGCAATTTTCATAAAATTGGGACCCAATTGATATTTTCAGAAAGAAAGGGACGAAATTGAGATTACATGCAAAAATAGGGACTTAGTGAATGATTAAACCTATTTCTATATTAATACAGTGACTTGACTTATAACTAAATCAGGTGTGGGGAGTTATTTAAGAGGCTTATGTATAGACAAAACCAAGGGAATAGATTCAAATATCTATCTACCTTACCTTTCAGAACATACTATTTCTACAAACTCCTGCCACATCTGAAAAAGGAAAAGATAAGGCAAAGGTGAGAGAAGAAAATGAAAAAAAAAAAAAAAGGTGAGAAAAAATCCAAAGGCGTGATAATCACAAATGTAAAATGTTGTCGGAAAGCAGCATCATGTGCTGTGATCCTCACACATTTCGAACCATGATTGGCTGAAGGTCACGTCACTGATTCAACTGGAAATTATTGGGCCACGTTTTGATACCAGTGTGGTTCCAAATTATATTTTGTAAATATTATATAACTGAGAGAAAAAGTCCAATAATCTGCAGCAAGAGTGTTCTTAAATTGGGACTCGTGTCGAGGCGGCACTACACAAGACACTTGTCGACACCAACACACTCCCCATCCTCAAGATCGCTGACACTCCTTACTCCTAAGTCCAACGTTGATCAGTGAATGAACAAAAACACTCACCCGAGGTAATTCTAATTTTAATCCCCTTTCATTCTCACTACCATTGTTTTCCTCTTCATATCCATATCTGAGCCATTCCCACGCTCTTTTATTTTGTTTTCCATTTCCTTTTTTATATGGCTCTTTCCTCCCAACTAATTTTAGTTTATCGATACGGGGCCTTTTGGGTTTCTCCGTTCGCCGCGGGGCTCTGTGGCGTGGAGAATCAGCGGAATTGGATAACGCTAAGTTGTTGCGCTGGTTCTTTTTGGTTCGTGGTGTGTGGAGCAAGGAGTTTGGTATCCATGATTGGATGTGAAATTTGTATAATAGTGACAATTACTTTTTTAAGATAAAAGAAAATCGGGTAGGAGATGGTGACGCGTACGAGAGATTTTTGTGATTTCGCCCGAAAAAGGAAGTTGGGTTCTGTTAAACTCCTAAAAAGGGTGTTGGTATCTCCCAGAAATTACTTAACTTTTTAATTTGAAGCATTTGAAAAATTAAGTTCTATCTACATCATCAGATTTTGCGGTAGGTTAATTTAATCTAAGTTACAAAAACTACTAAGATATTTTCACCTGGTCAAAATACCTAAATAACAGACAGCACAACGTTTAGATCTGACTTCTCTCTACAATTCAATCATAGTAGGCTTCAGTGTTTCACCATGTGCACTGCTTTGGATTTTTGCGCTTTAAATGAAATTGTTTCCTAACTGTTTTTCTACTGATCCCTAAAAAGATGGAACAGCGTTCTGCCTGAATGTTTTGTTTTTAAGGATTGTGCGGTGGGATTAATAATGATCTCTTTTAGTAACTTTATCAGTGAATTGCTTTTATTGTCCCAATGTTTTATATTTTTTATAGTTGTTCTGAATCCAAGGAAACCATTCCAAATCGGTGTCTGAAAACACCCCACGATCTACTGAGGCATGATTGCTACCTAAGACAAAGCTTGCTTAAGTAAAGCTCTAACGTCTGCTTCAAGGTTTGGAAAGTGAAAGCAAAGATGAACTTCAGGAACTACGGTGATAATAACCCCACTTGGGATGCCATGCATGGGAAGACACCGGCGGCAAATGTTGGTTCTCTACTGAGACAGCCATCATCTGTATACTCCCTTACATTTGATGAGTTTCAGAGCACCATGGGTGGGGTTGGGAAGGAATTTGGGTCCATGAACATGGATGAACTCTTGAAGAACATTTGGACAGCTGAAGAGACTCAGGCCTTGACATTTTCAGCTGGTACAGGAGAAGGCCACAACCTTAACTCAATTAGTGGTGGTTTGCAAAGACAGGGTTCTTTGACATTGCCAAGGACTCTTAGTCAAAAAACAGTAGATGAGGTTTGGAAGGACTTGATCAAAGAAAGTAGTGGGGCCAATGATGGGAATGGCAATGGTGGTTCATCCATTCCTCAAAGGCAACCAACATTGGGAGAAATGACTTTAGAGGAGTTTTTGGTGAGAGCTGGGGTGGTGAGAGAAGATGTGCCTCAACAACAACAAATTGGAAAACCAAATAACAATGGATGGTTTGGTAACTTTCCTAGACCAAACAATAACAATGGCCTACTTCTTGGTTTCCATCAACCAAATAGAAGTAATGGGAATATGGGTGAGAGGGTGGTGGAGACCAACAATAACTTAGCTCCCAAACAACCTCCTCCTCTATCACTAAACTCAAACCACTCTCACCGACCAACACAACAGCCACCACTTTTTCCAAAGCCTGCAAATTTATCTTTTGCTGCTCCTATGCATTTGTTGAACAGTGCTGCACTTGCTAGCCCTGGCAGAAGAGGAGGGTTGATCGACCATTCATTGAATGTTGGACTGGTTGGTTTAGTCTCGGGTAATCCAGAGGCTTCTCCCTCAAGGAAAATATCATCAGATGTAATTACAAGAAGTAATGTAGACAACTCTCCACTGTCGCCAGTTCATTATTCAATCAACAGGGGAAGAAAATCTAGTGCTATAGAGAAAGTGGTTGAGAGAAGACAAAGGAGAATGATCAAAAATAGAGAATCAGCAGCCAGATCACGGGCTCGTAAGCAGGTTAGTACTCATCACTGCATTAGTTCTACTGTTCTTCTAACATATACTTAGAGAGAAGTAAGGGTAAAACATGTTTTTATTTTTTAAACTATCTCAGAATTATGTTTTAGCTCAAATAATATTAATAAATTTTAACTTTATACACAGACGAAATCATGTGATTTTAATTTCTTTTGAAAAATGAAGCCATTTCCTTTTGCACTGCAACTCCTAAAACTCACCTAATAATAAAAATTAAAAGATATATATAATTAATCTCTAACGTTCTTTTGTTATACCTTTTATTATTCTTTTGTTTCTCACTTTCTCAAAAAATTTAGTTTTATTCTAAAGATTTTTACAGAAAAAAAACTCTAGTAATTTACTGTGTGGGTGGATCTTCTATAAGGCACGTAACTATAATATTCTATCTCTTGTGAATGGCAGGCCTACACTTTCGAACTAGAAGCTGAAGTTGCAAAACTAAAGGAAATAAACAGAGAATTGCAAAGAAAACAGGTATGCTGTCATTCTGCGCCACATCCTTATCACTTATCAGTAAAATGTATACGAAGGTTTTGGCTTTCTCTGATTACAATTGGTTTGTTACAGGCAGAAATTAAGGAAATGCAGAAAAACAAGGTATAATCTGTTTTGCATATGAATCTCTGCCAATGTTCTCTTCATCAAATGGCTCTTTTCTCACTTTTTTCTACTGGTTGACACCAATAGAGAAATTTACCAACATAAATTATTTTTAAATTTATTTTCACAGTTTGAAAGCCAAATAAACATTATTTATTTGTTTATCTTAACAGGATTCGGACCCTGCAAGCCAGCCAAGGGTAAGTAAAATACAATGCTTGAGAAGGACACTTACAGGGCCATGGTAGTGGTAGACAATGTGAGTAGTTGTTTCTGAGTAACAGATATCCGAAGGAGAAAATCATTGTTGTGTCATAAGAACTGGGGTATGTTTGTGAACTTTGAGGTAATTGCAGTCCAACACTAGATAGGGTGGTAGCTAGCTATTATTAGTTTTATGTATAGGAACTAGGAGAGGTGAGTTGTACATTATTAAACATGTATCTTCAAATAATGAATTATTATATGTGCTTGAATGTTATTTTCTTTTCTATTGCAGGATGATAAGATAACTCAATGTTATTAAACTGTCTCTAACTTTTTCTTGTCCAATTTAAGTTTTAGACAAGCCATTTGTTTCTTGTATTTATGAATGGAGGGAGGTTCCTATTTATTTTCCACATGAAAAAGATAAGTATCAGAATTGCTTTATTTGGTTGACCCTTTTATCACAGCAATCAAGGGGACTGTAGAATCACTTTGAAGAAATTTATATGGAACTACCTCAGTTACAAACACCTAGGGAAAGCACTTTTCTTGTAGAATAAAAAAATTCCTTTGTGGCCTTAAACAAACTTCAAGACAGTAGTTTCATAACATTTTCCAAATTATCACTAAGTTTGGCTTCACTCAATCAATGTACCGTATATCAGTATGGACCGAGTTCAATTTAGTAATCTCATTGATTACATTGAAAACACTATCATTGGAAATTTGAATGCTTCCTTAGTAATCAAGACTAAGACCACCACAATGCTTCAAAGCAAGATTAAACTAAAAGCCACTAGTGATCTTTGTTGTTTTTTGGCCTAGAGATTACCAAATAGTCTAAAGATATTAATCTATGTGTTAATTCTTGCTCAACATCAAATTTGAAGTTGAATGAGTGTAATGGAGGACCTATTGCTAAAGTTTCCAAGTATAGAAGCTACATGATTGCTTATGTATACTTCTTAACCAACAATGACTGACAGGTATCATGAAACTTGGACATATCTGCAGTTAATGTCCTTGATTAAAAACAAAATATTCTTTTTGTAAACATTTATTTTGTAATTACTTATGCTTAGTGCAAATATTTTAAGTAAATTTTGTTTACTATATATACCTCTAAATTTTCAATTTGTATTTTATTAAATAGTTATTGATATCCACTGATATTTACAAAATTCAGCTATATCCACACGCGCGCGCGCGCACATATATATATATATATATATATATATATATATATATATATATATATATATATATATATATATATATATATATATATATAGATATTACTTACACCTGTCAAAAGTTGAAGCTGTTGCTTTTCCATTGACTTTAAACATGCAAATTTCCTTTACCTTACTTTCCAATTTGTTTCCATATGTATCCTATGTTGCTGTACCATTTTGTGGGTGTTTGTTTTTTTAAAGTATGTTATGCTATGATTGTATTATTTCGTGTCAATAAAAGGCCAAACAACACAATCGTGAAAGGAAAAATATCCTGTTCTTTTTTCTGGTGGATGAATTTTGAGATTGGTGTTCAGATGTTCAATTCTAGCCAAATTCTAATCTTATCCTATCTTAATATTAGTAAATGTAAAAGTAACTTACTCAGTGATGACTCTCAAATAACTTTTGCTGCCCAAAGTAAGAATCTTATTATCGTTCACTTGTAAATTACATAAAATTTACAATTTTTTAATGGTCATCTCAAAATATAGCTACTTCAATTTCAAGCAAGTTAACCATTTTCTTTTTTCTTTTTTTACCTTAGTATCATTAATCTCTATTTCTTATATATATTTATTATTTTAATTTTTCTTTTGTAAAGTAATTTAAGAGAAACAAATAAACATAATAATTTGAAAGAAAATTAGTTATTAATGTTAGTAACAATAAATGTATATTTCATTTTATAGGTGTACCGGTATAAAGAAAAAAAATAGGAAAATGGTGTAAAAATATAATGAAAATGTAAAAATGGAGAAATTAATTATTAAAAGTGACATAAATTTAAATATATTTTATACTGGAAACTATGAACTTATTAAAATATTTCAATATAAGCTATCTAACTAATGCGTTTATTGGAAATCAATTTTATTAAAAAAAATTACTTGTGTAGACCTTATTACACTACACTGCCAAAATAATGTCCTAAGAGAGAGGTGTTGAAAGTAAAAATATGACTTTTATTTTTTCTAAATAGTGAGCGTAGATTTATTTTTGTACCGAAATAACTTGATTTTTTATTATAAAAATAATAAATTCTTAATATAATGATGGCCATTAATAGCTCAATTGAATAATTTTCTTTCAAATATTGTAAACACGAATGAGTAATCAATTCCAAGGTGGCAATATATTTATTCATCCAGTCTTATCATTTAAACTTTTTTTCTAACATTTTTTTTTCTTAACCCTTTATACCTTTTTAATTTGTTTTTCTTGACTTTTTTAAGATTGGAACACTTGTTTGGACAACAACCTTGCTAAGCTTTGCCACTGTTCTAGAAATAATTAATTTTATAATGATAAAGGTAATGACTACTATTGTTTTAGATAAGTACATAAAGAAATATGTTTTTCTTTTAAGAGTAGAAAACAAATTTCATGATTTGACAAAAAAAAATTCTTGGATCCTAAATATTCTAAATCTTATAAAATACTTAATTATTATTTTAATTATTGTGAAAAGTTTACTATAAAAATTAATTCAGATTTTATTTTAGATGCAAAACTTTCAATGTTATAAAAATTAAAAAGAAATTGAAACAATAAAAAAATAGTCCATTTATAGTAGTTTTTTTTTTTCTTTCAGAGAGCATTGAGTGGTTTATTAAACTTTTATATTTGATGTATTTTCTTGAATATTATTTCCTAAGTTCATTTTTAAATGTCTTTTAAACAATAACAACTTTAATAAAACACTGTAAGCCAATAAATATAATAATTTTTCTATACTATATTAAATTATAAAAACTAAACTATTTTTACTGATAACTAAATTATACCATGGTTCAGTTTTAAAAAATTAACCTTTATAGTTAAAGTGTAGTTAATTGTATAAACTATCTCTTTTATGTTTATCTTTTTATGTTTATCTTTTTATATTTATCTTCCATAGTGTTTTGTGGTAAAGTCTTTTCTTATCACTTTTTTCTTTCAATCATCAATCCATCACAGTTAGAAAGATTTTTGGTCGATGGTCCTGTTCATGTTCTATTCTTGTAATTTTAGATTTAATTTTCTATATTAAACTTATAAGTTTTTATTTCTAATTTAATTTTAGCATCTTACCTTAATTGGGGGATTTTTTATTTTGTTAATTTTTGTATTAATTAGCTGTTCTTAAGTTTAGACAATCCAAAACATAATTAAATTGTGTCTCATTCTTATTCAATTCTTCATGAGGCAACATAAACCGGCAATAGTTCAGTTTATATAGTGTTTAAAATATTTAGCTATGACCATACTGTGACAAATTATCTATTCACAAACAAATTATTTGGCTTATGATAAATGATTTTTGTTAAATATAAAATTATTTTAATCAATTACATGTAAAAATTATATTCTGCACATAACATATGATAGAAATAATATTATATAGTCTAAAAATATATAATTTATCTTAAAGACAAAAATATATAACAAAATTTAAAACTCAAAATAAAATAAAAAAATTGCCGTAAAAATTGTGTAACAGAAAAGCTAAGAGTCTGGTAAAACTGACTTATACTTATAATCTGGAAATAGTTTAATTCATAGTTTACTTATTAGTTAATTGGTGTAAGTTGAGTTTTTGAAAATTGAACTCTTAGATAGTACAGTTTATATATAATATTAGTAATTCAATTTTTATAGTTTATTAAAAATATAATTAAGTGTAGTTTAGTATAGTTTAGTTATTTATGTCCGGCCTACCTCGATATAATGTTTGGAGTTTTATATAACATGAAGGATCTTTAAGAAATATTTTGATAGAATTAAACATTTGTTTGAAGTGTACAAAATGTTAAATATATAAAATATATTAAAATTAAAAGTATTTTTATTTATATAGTAAAAAGAAATCGAAGGGTTTAATTAAGCTCTGTCACCACTATAAGACTCAAGTATTTTTAGAAATATATTTTAACAGATAAAAAATAAAAAAGTCTATAAACATTTATAATTTTATCTTTTTAAAACTCTAAATTTTACTAACTTTTTAAGTTTGGAGAATAATTAAGACATTGTTGTGTTGTGAAAGTAAATATATGGGAGAATAGAAAGATGATGATTACGTCTAGCCTATTAAATTCAAGTAGTTCATTCTCTACTAAAGGGTTTTAGTTACTTTCTCCTCCTCTTTTGGAAGTTTGTAAAAAGAAAGATGTTGTTGGTTTAGAGCATGATATATATTTGGAGACTTATCAGAAGCACAAAAGAATTTTTCGAAGACTAGAGAAAAGATTTTGCTAAGAGGCACACTATCTCTAAGTAAGCAGGGTTAGCGATTGTATCTATATCAATTTAACATAGATTTAGATATGTGAAAACAAGTTTAGTGGGGATGTAGTTATATGTTCAAATATGATTCTATATATTAGATTGTGTAGATGCTTGGGTATGTTAAACAAGGATAAATTTGGTATTTTGGGATCGATTACCATAGTATACATGTTATTGTATGTTGAAGTAGTATTTTGGTGTCTATTACATAGAGTAAGTTTTAGAAAGAAAATTTGAAGGTTTACTTTTATGAAAATATGTTTTTCGCTTACATGATAAGCTTCTCCTCAAGTTAGGTTGGGCCAAAGCATGAAGATGAAATTATAAGGTGAGGTTGGCATGAAAGTTGCACGTAGATGGAGAGGATGGTTAAGATTTATGAGTGTTTATGGTGGGATAGAGGTTTTATATGGTTCTCTAGAGACGTTTGGTCAACTTTAGAGAAGGGTGGCTAAAAGAGACCATATGGAATGTTCTAGCTTTGACTTGAGAGAATATATGATTGCACAAATATTTTTGGCAACATAACATTATAATTCTCAAAGTAGGTTTATAAAGAGAAGACATCTCTATCTTTAAATGAACGTGTCTCCAAAATAGACCAAAACCATAAAATATTATTTTGCACCAAACTCTAAAAATCCTATCTTGGTGAAGGAGAGCTTAACATGTGACACTCTAACTTTTAGAAAACATCTTCACTCCTAGAGTGTCATGTGAAAAACCACTTTAGCAAAAATTCTTCACTAGGAAAGTGACACATGACCACTACCTTTGTAAGAAATTTTTTCACTAAGAGTTTGTCATGTAGTCACGATGTCTCATGTGGAACACCCTCCACCAAACTAGGGCTACAAAACTAATCACCCAAAATTAGCTTAAGTTAGGCACAAATGCCACCCTACAACTTAAGCAAGAGCCCTACAACTTAAGAAAGATTGTTCAAAAGTCCTACACTATTTTGCCCTTAATATAAGACTTAACAAGAAAACTTAGTAAAAGCTTTTAAAGGAGAAGAATAATAGCACAATTTTTATACTAGTTCACTCTTCCTAAACTATGTTCAGTTTTCCCTTAAGAACTCTTAAAAGATTCCACTAATTTTAATAAAGATTACATTGAGTTTAACCCACTCTTGATTATAAGTATTGTTAGGTCTCATAATCAATCCTTACTAGTTTGAGTATTATAAACCACTCCCGGTTCACCTAGTCAATTATGACTAGTCTGAGTATTATAAATCACTCCTAGTTCACCTAGTCAATCATGACTAGTTCGAGTATTGTAAACAACTTCTAGTTCACTTAATCAATCTTAATTAGTCTGAGAATTATTACACTACTCTTGGTTTACAAGTGTTTGTTTACAAGAAGAATAACTCTCTTCCTCGATGTCGTGTACATTAGCTTCCTAGACTCAAAATTCCAAAAATACAATAAAAAATTACTTATATTGATATATTGAATCTCAAACCTGTGTATTATATAATTCAAAAATATAATTTGGATTGTATAATTCCTAACCATATAATGAATGACGTAATTTTAAACATATTTTAAATTTCATAATTAAGAAATATTTCGTATTTCACCATTCGTAATTGTTCTATGTAAAACGTGGATTTGTAATCATTACTAACAAGTTTAATTGTAGTAAAAAGTGCTTACAAAATCTCATACTGCAATTTCCTGAGGCGTGTAAATCACTGTCCTTAAGGACTTATCCGCATTGTGTCGCGCAAGTCCCCAGGATACAACAGGAACTTCTCGAAAGTATTCGAGGATCACAGAACTAGCAAGAAACTCTACTTTAATAGAGTTTATACCCAAGATAATTTGTAGAAGAGAAATAAAAATGAAGCTAGGAAGAGAAGAGAATGAGAAAGAATCAGGTCATTTGGAATGGGAAAGTACTCTCTATTTATAGAGCTAGGAAAGAATAAAATAAATTAAAACAGATAAGTTGACTGTTTCAACCCATAAAATTTGACCGTTTCATGCACTTAAAGATTTGACTGTTGTTAATAAAATATTAACGTTGCATAACTTTCAATTGCAATAAAATAATAATATTTTACAACAATCCCCCACTTATTGCAAGAGAAAGTTGAAAGAAAAGAAAAGAAACTTTTTATCCTGGGTCTCATAGAATGTAATGCATCAGAGCTGGTATAGCAAGCTATATGAACCAGTCTTAGATCAAGAAACTTAACACATAGTATGTTTGGTGTAGCAAGCTATATGAACCAAAGACACTTGACGTGTGTTAGAGGTTTATCAATCACAATACAATCCCACAATTCTTGCTGTTATCGCTGTGTTGCGCTAAATAGGCCATGCGCGTGCCCGGTATTCATGAGTGCTCCAGAGATCATGCCAAGATCTCATGCAAGCGGCCCCACTCGACACTCATATAGGTGATTTCATCAAGTGTATGCTGCAAATCATACACCACCCATAAGGGATATGAAAATCATTAAAACTTTGTTTAAGCTAAAATTCTTTCACCACATAGAATTTTAATGACAAAGTTTAACCTCTCAATAATGCAGTCTCTAGCACTTTCACACACACCATAGGAAGGGACAAAATTGATTAAAATCAATTTAGTGCTATTAGAACTAACAAGTGACTTGTTTTTACCCATATGAACCTTGTTCATGGGATCTCCAATCACAAAGGTTGGGTTACCATCACTTGTTTGTTTGCAAGTGGCTTAAGTCCCATTCCCCTCGATGTTTCTAATAACATTTGTCTTCCCAGGGTTTTGTCAGAGGATCTGCTAGATTCCATTCTGACTTCACATAATCAATAGAAACAGTTCCACTCTTTAGTGGCTGTTTCACCAAACTCTTGATTTTAGCTATAGCTATTGCCGATTGGCAATCACGGTGTATCGATACCGACGGGGTTGGTTTCATTCCTAATGGAATGTTCGCTAAGAAGTTTTTCAACCACTCAGCCTCATTATCAGTCATCTCAAGAGCAACAATCTCAAATTCATTGTTGATCTTACAATAATTGTTTGCCTGGCTGATCTCCATGTAATCGCACCACCCCAAGTGTGAATACATAGCCATTAGTGGATTTTGTCTCATCTGAATCATAGATTCAGTTATCATCATTGTACCCTTCTAGTACAACGGAAAATCCACGATATTTAATGGCATAATCCATTTAACCTCCTAAGTATCTCATAAGCCTAGCAAGTGCATCCCAATTTTCCTGATCTGGATATTGAGTATACCTACTCAGTGTACCTACTGCATAAGCAATATCAAGTATATAAAAGCTCACCAAGTGCAATAAGCTCCCAATCATATGGGCATACTGAGGCTGAGATAATGACTATCTTTTATTTTTCACTAATTTAGAACTAGCATCATAAGGGAAACTCATTTGTGTCAGGTCATAAAACTCAAACTTCTTAAGAAGTTTCTCAATATATTGTTCTTGGGATAATAATATACTATCTCCCTTTCTTATGATTCTAAGACCTAAAATCTTAGAAATATTTTATTTCTAACAACAATTTCATTCTCATTCTCTATCTGACATTATAGTTATCTAAAGTCTCATTCTAAGAATAAAATATGCAGTTATGCTCAAACAATACATAACCAACAATAAATAAATGTCATTCCAAAATAATAGATCATAATCATCATTAAAATCAAATTCTCAATTAATTAAAATCCCATCAACTTCCTTTTTAAATCAAATTAATTTCTCTTTCAATAAATTAATTTGATTTCCAATTAATTACTAAATAAATAGTAATAACTTTGTTCCCATAATTATAACTATAAATTAATACTTTCATCTCTCTTTATAATTTAATTTCATTAATTAATTTCAATAATTACTTAATTCTATTTTTCATTTACAATTGATTATTATTAATTAAAACAATATTATGAGTTCTCCGACCTGCACCCAACTGGCCGAGAAATAGTCCGAAGTTTGGGTTTGCAGTTTAAGTAGTTCAAACTGAACTAATCACAGACACCGGATCAAACTCTGGCCTGCAGCCCAAATAGGTCCAAACTGACCCAACACAGTCCGACGATGTCGGAGCCACCACGACAAATCTCACGGTCAAAAAAGAGTAACTCCGCTGACAACCACCACAAAACGGTTGTCACCGCCATCGCAACCACCGTGAGAATCCAAAACGAAGGTCAGAACAACCCCCACATCTCAAGATCGAAAAACAAGAATAGAAAGTCCCAAAAATCTCCAAATGAAACGCGACTAGATCAAGAGCACAAGATTTCCCACACCAGAATTTTGACACTCAAAAAGTAAACTGGGAAACAAGAATGGAACTTCTCAAAATGCAAATTGAAAAACAAGAATAAAACACCTAAAAGAAAATTCTTGAACATGATCAGAAATCCCCAAAACGCAGTAGTCGCCTTCCTCGTGACTCAACCCAAAATCACAAAATTAGAAACCTCAAAATCCCCGAATCGAAACCCTAACGTAAACGCCATGCTCCACCACGAGAATGCCAACAAGCAGAGACCTTCGCCGCCACAGAGACGCCAGAGAGCGAACCCACACGTCGCGGAAACACCGCGCCTGAGCCACCAAACCTGATCTCCACTCCCAAAGAGAAATCGCTGGAATCAGAGAAGAAGAGAGGGAAGTTCCCTATTTTGATTCGAGCCTTGAACCCATAAGAGTAAGGGAAAGAACTTTCCCGTGCACGCCGCAACTCCCATTGCTTGAGTTATTGGTTCAGCGTGAGACAAAGAGAAAAGGGAATGAAGCTTCCCTGCTTTACGAGCTCGAACCATGGCGAAAGAGGAGAAGAAAACCCTCCCTGGGTGGCGCGACGAAGAACCCTGAGAATCAACCTCAGTGCACACCAAAATTTGCGCCTTCGCGAGTCCAGAACAAGGAAAAGGAAAGGTGGAGTTTCGCAAAAAGGAAAGGTGGAGGGCAGTTAAGGGTTGGTGCGCGAGAGAGAAAAAAAAATTGCGAGACTGGGAAAAGGGGATAAAAAAAAATTAGGGTTCCTATTTATTTTTTTTTTTTCAGAATACTTTAAGCGTAAATTGTTCCTTAATCTCACTGCCACCACATTTACCCATGATCCTCGAACAATTTAATTTTTTTTTTTATTACAGACAATATTAAAATTATCACCAATTATTCAAACAACCCCCAAAAATAATTTAATTAATATTAAAAGAAAAACCCTAATTCTTACTTTATTCCTAATTATAATTCAATGGAAAAATCTTCTCTCTCCACTGTAATTTAAGGTTCACTCCATTGCCTGCGGCTGTCACTAAACAACCGTTTCTCTCTTTAATATTAAAAAAAAAATTATACATGAAATAAAAGGAATCAATGCCATGTATAACAGAATCATAAACCCAACAAAAATGGTAACTAATATTGATGATTTCGAACGTACTAAACTTACCAAAATTATAACCACTTTATCATATCACAAATATCCAACCATGGATTTTAAGCATTCAAACTTTTAATAATCATCCAAATAATTAATTGAAAAATAACAATATAAGAATATATCAACATTCATCACATAATCAAATAAAATATTAAAAATAAATTTTTCATGCTTTGAAAGAAAATCAAACATATCTCCAAATTCATTATACAATAAAACAATAAAGTAAAGATAAGTTTCTCGTACCTTTTTTTTCTTTTGAAAGTAAGAGATTAAACCATAAGTCCTTAAGATTGTAGTAAAAAGTGCTTACAAAATCTCATACTGCAATTTCCTGAGGCGTGTAAATCACTGTCCTTAAGGACTTATCCGCATTGTGTCGCGCAAGTCCCCAGGATACAACAGGAACTTCTCGAAAGTATTCGAGGATCACAGAACTAGCAAGAAACTCTACTTTAATAGAGTTTATACCCAAGATAATTTGTAGAAGAGAAATAAAAATGAAGCTAGGAAGAGAAGAGAATGAGAAAGAATCAGGTCATTTGGAATGGGAAAGTACTCTCTATTTATAGAGCTAGGAAAGAATAAAATAAATTAAAACAGATAAGTTGACTGTTTCAACCCATAAAATTTGACCGTTTCATGCACTTAAAGATTTGACTGTTGTTAATAAAATATTAACGTTGCATAACTTTCAATTGCAATAAAATAATAATATTTTACAACATTAATTACTTTCAATTTATGATTTTATTTCTTAATTATTTTTAGAAGATTGCTTCTGTTTCGGATGTGTAGGGCTGTGTTCATCCAACGTCTCCACGTCTTCGCCTGCTAGTGTTCGTACGTCTGACCCTCAGTCCTCGCTCCTCGACTTTCTCCTCTGTCCGCGGGTGGGAGACCTGCGAAAGATTCTCCGATGCCAAAGTCAGTTGAGAGCTAAGGCGTTTTTCTAAGACAGTAATAAATGTGCAGTAAATGCGACCTATCTACCACTCACCCTGGATCTGTATTTATAGTTTTCGCTATGGGCTTGGGATTAGTGAAAAGTTAATCACGGCCCAATTCAGCCCAATAGCTTTTAACCCCTACTTACCTTAAGCTAAGTTGATTAGTGACGCGGCCAGCCGCCTTCGTGGGACTTATCCTCCTGACCGGTCGGCCCTGACGGGTCCACGGCCTAGGCGTCCGCCCTGACTAACCCTTCCCAACAATAGTAGAAGGGTAGTTTCCTAGGTCCAAACGGTGATGTGGGCGGCCGGTCCGTTTGGTGGTCCGCTGACGTGGATGTCCTTCCGTACGGCGTCCGGTCCCTGCTGGTACAGTTTCTAAAATTATATAAATCTTTGGACTTAAATACATAATTATTAACTACTAACTTGAACAATCTGATAATCTTAAAGCAATAAACACATGTATTTAGATACAACAAATCTATAATCTGTTTCTAGACAGACTATTTCATTACCTATCTAGAACGCATAATCTATAAAATATTGGACGTGCTTAGAAAAGAATGAGATTTTGTTATTTAAATAATAGAGATAGGTATTTTTAGGGGTGGGCAAATAGAACTTAACTGCACTGTACTACTAAAATCTGTACTGAACTAAAAACTAATTTGTATAAACTGAACTGAGCTGTAAAACAGTTCAGACAAACTGAACTGTTTTTTGTTTTATCAAACTGGACTGAACTGAACTATACTAAATTGTACTAAACTACAATATAAACTAAACTGAACTACTAACTATACTAATTTTAAACTGAATTATGCTAATTTTAAACTGAATTGTACTAGTTTTTAAACTGAATTGTACTAGTTTTTAAACTGAATAGTATAACAATACATGTTCTTTTTAATTGAAATTTATTTTAATATTTATTTTATTCTATTCATAAGTGTCTTACAAATTAATTTTTTAATTATTTGATATTATTATTTTCTATTTTATTTATATTTCTTTTATTATTATATGTGTATGGAAATTATTTTATTATTTTTTTTTTTACTTTTTCTATTTTTTTATTTTTTTTATTTTTTTATTTATATTTATTTTGTCATGAATACTATTTTACTTTTATATTTATTTTTTTAATTTTTTATTTATATTTTTTTTTATATGTGTATATAATTTATTTTATCTTTTTATCTACTTATTTTATTTTAAAATAATTTTTTATTTATATTTATTTTGTTCCCTCATAAAATTGTTTTATTAATCAATTATTTATTATTTATATTTTCTTATGTAAAAATTAAACAAATATTTATTAATTATTATAATATAATAAAAGATGATGCTAGAAAAATTACTCTTGATAAACGTTTGTTAATTTTTTTGTCATTTGATATTTTTATAATATTAGTTATTTTTGCTACATTACTATTTTTTTTATGATATTTCATTATATATTCATTTAATAAAATTTAACGTTAAAAAATATATTTTATTTTTAATATGTAAAATACTATCATTTAAAAATAATAATATTGATATTTATTTTAAAGTAAGTTGATTTTTAAAATAAATATTTATTTTAGTGTGTGTGCTTACACACATTTTAATATCATTAAAAGTTTTTTTAACATATTTTTACATATTTAATAATATGTTAAAGAATATAATATATTTAAAGTATTATTTTTTTTATGTAGTCTTTTTTTTATGATTTATATTACTTAATCATTTAATAAAATTAAATTTAAAAAAATATATTTTACTTTTATTACTTAAAATAAAATTATTTAAAAAGTAATATATTTTTATTGATGAAAAAATATAAAAATTTGTGATAAAAAAAATTGTCTTAAAAAATTCATTATTAATTTTTTATTTGAACGGTTTCTTTTATTAATATTTTATTATTAAATAACGTTTTCTTAGCAAGACGGAGCAATTGAATAGGAACTAGAGAAAGAAAAGAGTAGATACAGTTCTCACAGTTAACTGAACTGAAACTGTTATAAGTTCAGTTTTTAAAAACTAAACCATAAAATAGTATACTGAACTTTTAGTAAAAGTGGATCAGTTTTTTTTAAGTATAATATAGTACAGTTAACTATAGTACAGTACAGATCAGTTATTTTTGCCCAGCCCTAGGTATTTTACTAAATGTACTACAGCTAAGTGAATGAAAAAAGAAAGCATGTGGTGGAAGAAGAAAATGCCTAGAATAGTACTTAAATTCCATTGTACCGAGCTGTGATAGGAGTTGCAGTTCTTGGTGAGTGCAACAGCTTTTGTTCCTTTCAAAAATATTTTATCAACAAAATTGAAGGTAACTTTTTATAGTGGGGTGAAGAGATGACCAATTAGTTGACTTCCTTAAATTGGAAAACGTAAAAGTACGTGATGTGTATACACATGGGTTCTACTTAACCAATCCAAATTGGTTCTCCATGGTTGACGTTGTTATGTATATGTTTAAAATAAAATTTTGACAAATTATAAGAAAACTAAGTTCAATTTAACTTTTAGATAAAAGATATGTGTTCCTACTTTCTCTTTTAGAGGTGTGTATAGACTTCATTGTGACATCAATCCCACTAAGCATCAAAGTTAAACAATTGTATATTTATTAATTTATTATTTGATTATGTTATTATCAAATGTCAAAGGAAATCAGAATTAAAATATCGGTAAAGATTTAAAAAAAAAAAAACTTTTATTTATGGTAAGTACCTTTTCTTTTATAGATCAAAATTTTGTATTTAAATATCGGCTATAGTAATCATGCATCTGAATGTTGTCAATTATTCTTTTGAAGTGAATGAAACTATGTATGCCATATTTGTTTTCCAGTTTGGAATTATATCTTAATTGAACTCGGCTTATTGTATTCATTCTTAAGATTTGAAAATAATTCAAATGATTAAAATTAAGATAATGTTGAATTGCTTTCGGATTGAAAAAGTCTCCAAAGTTCATGTTTATCCTCTTGGTTTTCGACTCAATTTGTTGAACAGGAATAACTACAAAAGATGTTACTTGCAGATTCCTTGTTTTACGCATCGACAGAAGTACAATATCTATTACCAAGGAAAATATATGACTAAACCACCTGTCGCAACAAAAATCTGACATGAAAAAACTTTGTTGCTCGTTTTTTGTGTACAAGATGATTATATTTGACTCATTACATTATGACATTGACCTATTTTTTTAGGGCAAATGAGGATTGAATTATCTATCAAGGTCTGAATTCTACATTAGAATGTTCAGCATACAGTTCCCATCACATGTGAAACGATCACATCCACTCCACAAAGGAAACTCGATTGATTGGTACCATCCATGTATGTGAAAAATTCCAAAATGCGCTGACACCAAGAAAGTCAAGCATGGTTGTACCTTGTGGATTTTGCAACAAGATGGGGAATTGCACAAGACTGTGTACAAGTGGATCAAATACTTTTGGCCACAGAAAGTGCAACTTATCCTTGTTTGTGAAACGATAGGGAACAAGCATTTATAATGATAATATGGAGACGTTGGCCAGGCATAGGCTTCGAAAATGATAAAGCCCCCATCTCCTAAGACTACTTATAATTCTTCTTCTACCTACACATACTTTAAACCATCATGCACTCTACCCAGGATACTCAAAAACAAGGCCTTTTGCTACGCTTTTAGCTCTTCCATTACCAAATAGCTTGCTCACAATGGCCAATGCAAAATCTGTTACAGTGGCAAGTCCCTCACTAGTGATCAAATTTCCATCAATTACTACTTTGGCCCCATTTATTGCTTCTTCATTAACCTTGTCTAAGACAGAGGGATGGGCTGTGGCCCTCTTGTCCTGCAACGGTAACAAATTTCTCATTTCAGTGACGATTTCCTCAAGAATTAGATCAGGAAACAAGCACAATGGTAACAGTAGGGCAGCTAATACCTTAAGTAAACCTTGTTTATGTAGAATGGCAAGTGAAGAACAGATCGCCCCATATATTCTTCCAGCTGAACTTTGTTCTTTAAGAAGTTTCTTCAGAATTCTAGATTTGCTTAGTCTTTGTGCACCAGTAGTTCCTCCCTAAAAATTCATGAAAATCTCAGTAACTACAAACAATAGGTGGAACAAAAACCAGAATCATCAGATTTTGCAGATAGTGACTATCATAAACTAAATAAACTGAGTCGAGTGCACCTGCAAAGAAAACCCCTAAAAATTGAAGAACCCCAACAAAAAATCATAATTATGACCATTCAATTTCACCCTTTGCTCTATGCACATTGTATGTGATTTTTGTTTGTTGGGGAGAGGGTTATTAGTGATTGTATATGTTTGGAAAGTTTAAAAATTGGGATTGATTGAAATTTTGTAGTGCTTACTTTAGAAATCCACTAAAATTTAGATGGATGTGAGTCACCTTTATTTAGTTTTTAGGTGAGCGTTTAAATTGATAGTTTCACCTTTACTTGTTTACTCACTCTACTATTCTAGTTAAGGATAAGTGAGTGTTAAAACAAAATGAACTCCATTCAATTTTAACGTGTTCCAAACATACACAGTTAATTTATAAAGCAATTGAAATGCTATTTTCCTCAATGGGTACATCAAAATCGATTTCCACATCTAATCAAACTTGAATTATCTAAAACTCAATAATAAATACTTATAAGGTCTACTATAGCACCATGAAAAAATGCAGTAACAAGTTTATTATAAGAGTTTTATCTTACTGGAAGAATAATCAAATCATGTGCTGACTCTTGAGCATCCTTAATTAATATATCAGCAACAATTTTTGTTCCTTGTGAAGCCAAAATTTCAAGAGATTTCTCAACTGAAGCAACTATGACGTTAGCTTTTGCGCGCCTGAGAATATCTACCACAGTCACTACTTCAATCTCTTCAGAACCATGTGCAATTGGTATGAGGACCTGGGTATCATAATGAATGACTGTATGTGTAAGTTTAAGATCTCGTTTCAAAAGGATAGACAACTGAAGTCTTCCCAAATTATAAAAATATGAAAGTTAGTAATAACTTACACTAGGGGCGTGATGGGCAATAGACCATTCCACTTTATTGAACTCCTTCTTAGTTGCATTATCATCATCCGTTCTCATCAACTATTATAAAATAAGGGAGTATTGGATCAGTCACAGATTTAACTGATCAGACGACATACATCAAAGATCAAAAAGAACAAGAAAAGATGTTGATTTTTATAAATGCGTTAAAACAATATTGAATCCAAATTTACAAACATAGATTTCAAGCACATCTACCATTATTTTTTTTTCTATTCTTTTTAAATTATAATTTGGTCATATTTCTAAACAATGTATGATTTCTAGTACGTCCCTCTCACATCAAAGATTGGATATTTCAAACATGAAACTAGACATTAAAAAATAATCCAATATAGATACAATAACAATTATTCATGCTATAGACTTGGTGCATTTACAACTTACTTGAACCAGAAAAAAGGTTGGCTACTGGTGTATCATTGCAATATAGGCTTAAAATTTTAACATGAATATTTGGCAATGCAGAACAACTGTATTCCTATTAGAATCCTCTCTTCAAGTTCTCACTAAATTTGCATTTCCCCTTTGATTTTTATTGCATTGTATACTAATTCAATGTCAGTACCATTACTTTTCAGCACGGAATTAACCAGTGAAGGAAACAAAGAAACAACTTCATACAAGCACATAATATGATTACAAAGATGAAGGGAAGCAATTTATTCCTTTCAGGCAAGAAAGATGCTAATAAAAACAGATTACCAACAATTCTGCAACCTCCCTAGCAACCGACTCCCCAAATAGCTGCTCGGCCAAGGACAAAGCAAACTGGTAAGTAGTTCCAGGGCCCGGGCTGGTTGTGAGTCCTCTGGAAACCTGAAGATTTGATTTAACGGCCCAAAAGGTTGGAAGGCTGTCGAAGAAGGCAGGGTGGCAAGTTATCTTGCATGACAAACTAGAGCATATTAGCCTTATCCAAATACCAAAAAAAAAAACATAATGAAATTATAGCAAAAGTTGTAGCGAGTAAAAGCAATTCCAATGGTAATAATACAATTTATGTAAAAAAAACTTAATTAGAATGCACTAATAGTATAATGTCATTTTATTATAGATTGGCATTCATGATAAGCTTGTTCACTTTCTTTACTTTAAATTTAACACACACACACACATACACATATATATTGTCGTTCTACAATTATTTGACACAAAATGTTTGATAATTTTATCACACCATCCATCCTTTTCATTAATGTGATGGGTTGACAGGATAAATTCTAATGGTGTCGTGTACATATACAGATTAAGCTGTTTCCACTCTAGTCTTGATGGATGGATCATGGATACCACCACACTGTTAGGGCAACAAGAATTTTCTATTCTAGATTTAGTCCGACAGACACAAACTGTATTCATTTCCCTCTAAGATTTATGCCTAACTTAACCTACAATTCCGACTCGTGATATTAAGGTTTACACTGATATGTATACACTATTTTACACATATATGCAGGTTAGCTCCTCGGGGGACTAAACCTTCTGCTAGACCGAACCAACATTGGATAGCAAGATTAATTTAAAGCCATGGCAATAAATTTCGATTCTATTGAAATTCAAGTTAAGCAGGCACCTTTTTTCTCTTCAAAAGGCCCCATGGCAAAAGCGTGACAGCGGGAGCTGCACAAATAGCTCCGTAGAGCCTGTTTTCCTCAGCTTGTTTGCTTGTGATTTTTCGCAGAACTTCGCAATCCCGTAGTCTTGCAGAGCCAGGCATTCCTCCCTGTCACTCGTGGTTAATACTACCATCAACAACACAAGAACCAGCACTAACAGTAACAGCAGTACCAACAGTGGTTCGGTTAGAGAACTAACGGGTAAAGCAACGAGGTCAAAAATTTCATCGGAACACGTGGAAATGTCGGTGTCGGCCACTAGTTTGGTGCCTCCGGCAGCTTCTACTTGGAGCTGCGGCTCCACGGAGGCGACAGTGACATTAGCACCGGCGCGTCGCAGCACGTGAATCATGATAACGGCTTCCATTTCTTCGGTGCCCAAACCGATGGGAACCAGAACCTTTTTCGGAGGGATTGCATTTGGTGCTGTGTCAAGGAGAGAGATTGAAAGTGTGGCTTTCGCAGTGAACGTTCTCTGCCGCGGAGGCGTGACGGTGGCGAACGGTATCCGTGCGGCCAAGGCGGAGGCGGTGACCGGAGAGAGGGTAGTGGAAGGTTGAGGCAGTAGCAGCAACGACATGAGGATTGGGGACTCTGCTGGAACTCAACTAACTCTGTGGCACTCTGATTCGAGATTAGATTACGAACAAAATTACAATGCTTCTTTTTTTTCTATTCTGTTCTTGTAAATGTTTTTCTTTATTTTTCAAATTTTATAAAATTTGAAAAATTTTAGTTTTAGAGGTTATATTTTTTTATCTTCTTATTTATTTTAAGAAATTTAGATAATATTTATTTTATAGATCTTAATAATTTTTTATATTGTATATTCGCATTATATTGCAGCTCAACCAATATGTATTACGTAAAACTATTGTTAATGATAAATATTAATATTTATATAGTATATGCCATTATGAATTGTTAATTTTCTTATAAAATTAAAAATACAAAGAGTAAAGTCAAAATCACTCCATCTACATTGAGTCTAATAATATGCTCTCTTTTGAAATTTTCTTGGTATGTCATTTTTTCATGAAATTTAATTTAAAGGCGAGAAAGGAGTAGATTTGTAATACAGTGACTTTTTTAATTTTGGTTTCGGGTGATTTGAGGATAAAAGTTGAGCTTTTACTATATTATCTTTTGTTAAAATTGTATGGATTTCATGACTTTGAATGGTGGTAATCGGTTTTGGATGGATGGAATCGATTCCAAGAACCCCACACATGTGTGGAAAACAATTCTCTTACTAATCGAACTTATTTCATTACCTTCTGTTTAATTCATCAATTTTATCTTATTATTTTTTTATTAGTTAGTATTCATTTTTATTTCGAATTAATTTTCGAGTTTTCTCATCTTGTTATTATCAAATATGATAAAATAGAGCTAACCAAGAGACATTTTACTAGAGAAATGATTAAGAACATGCAAGAAGAGCTAGATTAGAAAGCAACAAAGGACATCAAAGCCTTATATATCAAGCTAAATTGGAAGCTCTTGGATTGCTCAGTGCAAGGAGAAGAAGGCTAGCACAAGATACATGAAGACTTCATATTTGGGCTTGCAGATCAGCCAACACCCAATGAGGAGGGTATGTGCCCAACAACCCATGGGAAGTTTCAAGAGTTGTACGTTTTATTGCTTTGTACACGTAGCTAGGCACCTGAAAAACGTATTGTACATGTGGCTTGTGATTCATATGATGCGAATGATGATCAACCAAGATTGAATCTCGTGTAAGGGTGTTGAATCCACTATAAATCCAACACCTCGTGCATTGTAATGTCACTCTTGAATGCCAAGTAATGTCATGTTGTTAAGATCACTCCATCCTTTGCTTGTAACAAGAGTCACCTTTTTCGAGTCCTTATCACACTCCTTTAGCCTCTTTCCTTCGTTTGGGTTGGTTGTCAAGGCTAGTAGCATCATATACACACCATTCATCTTCCATTTCACTATAGAACCTTCATTTTTGTTGCACCTCTACACCTCTAGTTAGAGTTTCCAATTTTTGTTTCATTACACAGTGGAGAATGGTTATCCAAGCACCTAAGAGCAAGCCATCATGTGGTATTCAAAGCCACAATTGAAGCTTTTTGTAGTGAAATAAGTGTTTTTGTTTTGTTTCCGTGTTGTTCAAGTGCTTTTCCATATTTGTCTTGATTTGTGTACTATTTTATTGATTTGTTTTTGTTCTAAGTAGGTTCTGCTTGTGTAAGTGAGTGTGTTGAGCTTTAAGTCAATTGTTTGATCATTTTAATCAGTGCAATTCTTTTGTTTGAGTCTTTTAATTGGAAATCTAATTTTGTTTTGTCATAAGTAATCTGGTTTGCATGTTAGTAAAAGAGGCAAATATGAAAATAGAAACTAAACATGTAGATGTAACAAGTGTATTACAACTTGCTTGTATGGTTTTTACTGGCTAAAAGTGCATCAATATGTTATTAAGCAAATTGACCATTGCACTAAAATATGAAAACTACATTTTCATGTGGAAAAGCCACCAGTAGTAGTTTTTGTTTCTATAATGTCTCAACTCTGGAAGTCACTTAAGCGTGTCAAAAACAAAAATACTTTCGTTTAAAATTGTAACATAATTAAAAAGTTTTCCCAAGAAATAAAGTTATTACAATTTGAAATTATAATGATCAAAATTCAACAAGAAAGTAAATAGTTTATTACAATTTCTTAAATCGATGGATAAAATAAAGAACTTTATCCAAAACTCCCATTGCAAATCCCCTCTCTCATCAATCACATAACTCTAGTAGCATCTTCATTCCTATATGCTCTCGTATCACAATCGTAATACATTAATTGCAACAAACATAACCAAAACAAACAAATGTATGGGTAAGCTAACAATATCAAAATCAACAGTATAAGTCAAGCAATACATAAAAACAAGACAGTTCAAACCATTCATTGCATCAAAAGCTTCTCTCATATCAATGGTCTATCCTCACAACACTAATTCCCAATATAGGATGATTGAGTAATCTACCTTCACAATACAAACCTATCTCCCCTATTCCTTTAGGTCTTATAAGTAAAAGCTTCGATGGATTGCATACCGAGCACTATACTTAGCATCAAGTTGGATTATAAGGTTAAACAATTTTTCCCTCCCCTATTTCACACAGGCTCGAGGATATGGTACTCAAACTCACTCTTACTACTTCTCACAGTCAAAGAGTGCTTCTTTTATGCTTCGCACAGGTGAAAGGAAGATCCTAAACTCAAGGACTTCACACCCAACTTTCCAAACCACTTCATAACCCGAAGTTACTCTCAAAGTCTATTCATATCAACCTCACTTGGAAATTACTAACTCTATCCTTTCTTAAGAGTCCACCAAACATAACTAGACAATATCAGAGCACCAGATATTCTGTAGGACAACCAATTTAGTCAAAGCAATATCCAAACAGCTATATAACATCAACCATACCAGAAGGATAGTAGAATGTATAACTAATAGAATGTATAACTAAGATAATGGAGGATGAGGATGAACAAACTCTCGTTTATGTTCAAATTGATGATTTCAAAAAACAAGCTAAATGTTTTGATTATCCCTACGCTGTTAGGTTAATTAATTTGAAGGCTCCAACAAATTGGTCGGAGTCTTACGGTAATGAATATCATAAATTCTAAATATTTGTCATTCATTAAACTTGACATGTAGCTCCTTCGCATGTGAATATAATTAGAATTCTTTTAATATCTTTATAATAAATATATTCTTCAAAGATTTTAGTATTAAATACTACAAAAATAAACATTCTTTCAAGAATAAAGCAACATATATTAAACTTTAAGATATTAAATACTATGAATGTTTAAAATTAAATATCAACATTTTGTATCTAGGATTTTTATTAATCAAACAAAATTATACATGTACAAATTACTTACTTTACATAGAGCATACAAAGTATTTATTAAATGTAAAATAAAAATATATTTTACACTTTAATTAATCACTTAATCAAAATAATATCATATTCTATTATAACATATAATTATAATGTAATATATATATATATATATATATATATATATATATATATATAATATTTTTGTTTTAGATCCTTCATTATATTATATTTTATCAAAATTTAAATTGAAGAACATTCTTTACTATTTTTATTATTTTATTCAATTTTAATGATCAATCTTTTATACATGAAAATTGATCTTTAGTGCCAAACTTTCAGCGATGTAAATAAATTGAGGATGCCATTTGGGTGTTTTTTCTCTTTTAATTCTGTTATTTTATTTGGGAAAACAAATTCTTGTTCTTACTTACAGTGGAAGGACGTGGCGTGATTATCCAATGGCGACATGAAAGTATGCGCGTATTTATAATATACAATTGTAGCAACTGAAGAGAATGGATAAACACAGCACAACACAGGTGTAGCCATAGAGAGAGAGAGAGAATAGTCGCATTATTGATTCGCAGAAGATAAGGGATGTTTGGGTTAATCGGAAGAAAGGCCAATTTGTTGGGAGGATCGGGAAGAAGGTGGTTGAACTTGGCAGCAGCAACAGCAACAACCATTACTAATGGTGGGGCCATGGAGGAGTTACTTGCGCAACTGCAATCCAACGTTCAGAAGGCTCTTGCCGGTGGAGGACCCGAGGCTGTGAAGAGGAACAGGAGCAGGAATAAATTTCTTCCCCGCGAAAGAATCGATCGCCTTCTTGATCCTGGCTCTTCCTTCCTCGAGCTTTCACAGGTTTTTTTTTTTTTTGGTTGTCATTTGAGGAATATTGGTAATTGGTATATTAAATTATGATTATCTGTTAATTAGACTTTTTTAATTTTTATGAAACTACATTTTAGTGTCTATAATTTTAATTAAACGTGTTCAAGTCCTTTTTTCTTTCTATCCATTAATTTGGTTTTAAACTTGACTTAATGAACATGAGATTTATTCCCCTTCTCCAAAAATTTATCAGAATTTTTTAGGTTATAAGAGATTTATTTAAAATTTGGGATCAAATTCATCATGGCCACTTAGATAAATTAAAACATTTCTTTTTCTTATTGTTTCATTCAGTCCAACTCTATGCACGGCCTTTGCTGTCCTGTGAATATCACTAATTCATTTTAATTCTTTATATTTTCAATTTTATATCGTATAATATTTCAAAATAATTTTATCATTACTTAATTATAATTATATAAAAACAAAGCTTACATTTATTTATTTTTACCACGGATAGTATGATTTTGGTATTGCCTCTAAAAGTGAGATTTTGTATTCAAAAGATTAGTGTCTAACTATTGGGAGAGAAACAAAAAACCAATTTTCTATTTAAAAGATTAAAGCTAAGATTACTCGTGTATTAAAAACATTTACTTGTTTTTTTCAATCGTAATAATTATTATGTCTTCTGTTTTATATTTTTCATTTCTCTTTTTCTAAGCCATCACATTCTTAATTTGTGTGTTTTTCTCTTTATGATCCGTTTGCTTTATTCATTTGGATTTGTGGAAAGCTGGTTAGTTTAAGATGGTAGGCATATCTTGATTGTTTGCTAGGTTAAGGCTTTCAAATGGGTGGTAATTGTGAGAAATGGGTTTGACAACAAAAGTTTTTAACTTTTGAGTGATAAAGCTGGCAGGACATGACTTGTATGAAGAGCCCTTGCCTTCTGGAGGGGTTGTTACTGGGATAGGTCCTGTGCATGGGCGACTGTGTATGTTTGTGGCCAATGATCCCACTGTGAAGGGAGGGACTTACTATCCCATTACTGTTAAGAAGCACCTCAGGGCACAGGAGATTGCTGCTCAGTGCAAATTGCCCTGTGTATATCTTGTTGACAGTGGAGGAGCTTTTCTTCCCAAGCAAGCTGAAGTGTTTCCAGACAAAGAAAACTTTGGTAGAATATTCTACAATCAGGCTTTAATGTCTGCTGAAGGAATTCCTCAAATTGCATTGGTATTGGGCTCTTGCACTGCCGGTGGGGCATATATACCGGCAATGGCTGATGAAAGTGTGATGGTCAAGGGTAACGGCACCATTTTTTTAGCAGGGCCACCTCTTGTTAAGGTCTGCTCTAGCTATTGTAGTTCTCCAAGTCTCTTGCTGTTTCTTTGTTTTTTACTTTTAAAATCTTTAAAGTTTTAACATTTGAGCTAAATATGCTTTTAATCATTGAAAATATTACTGCTCTAGCTATTTTAGTTCTTTTCATTTTATGGAAATAACATACTTTTAGTCCCTAGTGACTTGTAAGAGACTAAAAACGTATCAATTTTGACAAATGTTGGGTTGAAGTGAATATAAATTTAGCATGACTGAAACCAAAACTGGTGATATTTTCAATCACCAAAAACATATTTGATTGCTCATGTTTGTGTAATGTATTTTCTACGTGTTTATGACTAAAAATAACCCTAAATAAATTTGTAGGCTGCTACTGGTGAAGAAGTATCGGCAGAGGATCTGGGAGGTGCTACTGTGCACTGCAAGACGTCCGGTGTTTCTGATTATTTTGCTCAAGGTATATGCTGTGACTGCTTTCTCTTATGCACATGAGTGTATAGAAAATGCGATAACTATTGACATTAACTTAGTTCCTGTTAGTCACTTTGTACATTTTTCGTTTCTTGTAAATGAACCAACATTAACTTAGTTCCTATTAGTGACTTTGTACATGTTTCGTCTCTTGTAGATGAACTCCATGCACTTGCGCTTGGGAGGAATATAATTAAGAATTTGCATATGGCTGGGAAAGATCCCTTGGCAAATGGATTGCAAAATATAAACTATGAATATAAAGAGCCGTTGTATGATGTCAATGAACTTCGTTCTATTGCTCCCACTGATCTTAAGAAACAGTTTGATATCCGATCAGTTATTGATCGAATTGTTGATGGAAGTGAATTTGATGAATTCAAGAAATTGTATGGCACTGTGAGGACATATCCACTTTACTTTTTATCAGTTTAATCATTATCCTAGTATGCATGAGTTGCTATTGTACTGTCTTTTTTTTTTCTCGGTGCCCTTACCTTTGATGGTTTGTCACACACTTATTTGTTGCTGATTTGACAATAAGGTTTTGTTTTGGATAAACATTTTAAATAATATACTTACAGGAAAAGTTGCAATTCACTTTGCATATTGAAATCTTTTTGCAGACACTTGTAACGGGATTTGCTAGGATTTTCGGACAGCCTGTTGGAATTATTGGAAACAACGGGATTTTATTCAACGAATCTGCACTGAAAGGGGCCCATTTCATTGAATTATGCACTCAACGTAACATTCCCTTGGTCTTCCTTCAGAACATCACTGGATTCATGGTATGAATTGAAGTAATTTATTTAGTTTCTCCACTATGCTTTTGTCGTTGTATTTTGATTTCTAAATAGATTGATTCCTTTTTCCTTCAGTCATACCCATTGTTTACTTATTCAAAGGCAAAGAATTATCTAATGTGCTCTGTGATTCACAAATAAATGAGCTGTATATCAATAAGCAATCAGGGATTAAAGTCATGTGGGCTTGATAATCATATATTGAAATTCAATGAAATAATAATATGTTCTCATTTAGGAAATACATAGGGATCAGTGACTGAACAAATTAGTCAGAAGAGTTTGAGAGTCATTAATTGTAATTCAATAGAAATATAATCATGTGTAGATTTAGGAAATACAGAGGGATTAATGACTGTAATAGTCAGGAGAGATTAAGAATTGTCAATTGAGATTAATAGAAATATAATGAGTTTGAGAATGCCAATAAGATCTAAAAGAGCCGTATTGATTCATCATACCTTTTAATTTTTACTTTAATTATAGTCCTGTTTTGTCTCAAACATTTTTGTTGATGGATATCGTGTATTTTTAACTGGTACTATTCTTTATCAAATGGTGGTACGTCTGTGGGTATCTCGGTTATGGTATGGATGTCAAATACTCCATGTCATCCATCTTCTTTTGTCTAATTATATTTTGTTGTTTGGAGACTGTAAAATGATGAAGGAAAGTATTTACTGTTAGTTTTTTTCTCCCTTTTCCTTGTAAAATGATGAAGGAAAGTATTATTTCTCTAAACAATAGAGTTATGAAACCGTAGTACATGTCTATTTGGCAGGTTGGCTCAAGATCTGAGGCAAATGGCATAGCAAAGTCTGGAGCAAAAATGGTTATGGCTGTTTCTTGTGCAAAGGTTTGTGGGTTCCAGCCATCTATTTACATGCTATAAAATTTATTCTATACTAGTAAGTTTATTACGTGTAATTATAAATGTCTTGGCAGTTGGAATGTAGGTGAAAGCAACATATGAAAGCATGAGAGATATTTTTCAAAGACAAATGATATTTTTTATCCTCAAATAAATACCTGTAGGTACCAAAAGTCACTATAATGGTTGGAGGAAGCTTCGGTGCAGGAAATTATGCAATGTGTGGTCGTGCCTATAGTCCAAATTTCTTGTTCCTTTGGCCTAATGCTAGAATATCTGTGATGGGTGGTGCTCAGGTAGCATATTTCTCGTGACCCCCATGAGTTATGATTCTTTATAATAAATTGTTGGCGTTGGTTGATCCAGGACTTCGCTCTGCATGGTTATTGTTCTGTACTTTGTGAGATAAATAATTATGTAGCTAGTTTTGCATTTTTTTTGCCTTCTAAATCAAACTGGATTTGAAAATTTGGTTGATCATTAGTTGTTACTCATCTGGTTTGTGGGGGTTTTAATTAATGCCTATGGAATGTGGCCATGGTTCAGGCTGCTGGTGTACTGTCTCAAATAGAGAAAGGCAACAAGAAAAAGCAAGGAATTCAGGTAAAATATGTTTCAGTTCTTGATAACATATTTGTGGTTTTCTCATCTGTCTTAGGTTGTCTTAATGCGCATCATAATTGTAAAGCAGTGGAATAAGGAAGAAGAGGAAAAGTTCAAAGCGAAAGTGGTGGAGGCTTATGAGAAAGAAGCAAGTCCTTATTACTCAACAGCACGGCTATGGGACGATGGAATCATTGATCCAGCGGATACAAGAAAAGTCATTGGTCTCTGCATCTCTGCCTCCCCTAACCTTGCCATTGAAAAAACAAAATATGGTGTATTTAGAATGTGAATTTCAAATTTTATTGTTGCAGCACACGGGGTTATCTGTTGTTATTAAGAAAGAAAGAATATGTGGGCGTACCATACAATGTCAATAAAAGTGTTTCTTGCACGTCACTTTGTATCCACAACAAAATCTAGCATGCTGATTTGTTCTAAAGCAAGCTCTGTTAAAAACATTGAATTGGACTAATATACACTGTAACCGCTGGAAGAACACATCTTTGATCTCCTCTTCTGATTCATTGAATAAATGGTGTCTTTTATCCATTATGGTGAATTGTGTTCTTAATTGTCATGGGACTAGAAGTTTGTACGAGAAATTGAACTTGTATTTGACGGATATCAATTGGAATAATTAAATTTGAATTAGGTTCTGGGAAATCTTCTAGAAATACATAAAGTTCTGGGGAGTATAATTTCTGAAACTACAAAATGCTGAGAAAGTAAAATTTGTTCAAAATGTCTGTTATCGTACAGAAAAGGACAGATTGTTGAATTCAAACTTTTGTTTTAATTATGACATAACATCACAAAGACAATATCTAAGTTGGTTGAGTCCGTGATATGTTTGATTATATGTTATATACATTGAGCTAAAAAAGAGAAAGAGCGAGGTCACCTCTCATAATAGCTAGTTTTTCAAGCCTAAAAGGAGAAGAACTTCTTCCATTAATTCAAGCCTTTTATTGAAGAACAATCCAAGTATATATATATATATAAAAAAAACAGTGTAGGAAAATCCTATGCATTTTATTGTAATTCTTAGAATCTTGGATCAATTCAGTGATTTAACCACACATCTTCATTAAGATGTTTTAGTAAGAAATTCTTTAGACAAAATAGTAATGAAAGGGAGAAAAGATAGTTGAGAAAAGAATTTTTCTTAAGAATGAAAATCCTTAAAATATGAAAAGATGAATATATTGTATCTATCTCGTTTGTCTTAATATAGGATAAATTAGCGATTTTAATTAAAATAGTCAAACTTAATTTACTTATTCATTAATAATAATATTAAATAATATTTTCAAATAGAATAAGTTTAAGCTTGCAACTTTACTACTCATTTTTAACTCCTTAGAGATGTAAAGTGAGTGTTACTTTCAAAAGAAAATAAGTAGATTTTAGCCTATTAGGGACATAAGATATATTCGAATTCGAGCTCAAAAGTTCAAGATTTGATTGCATAAAACATGAGATTGTTAAAGTGGGAAATAAAATAAAAAAATTATTAGAATTAACTATTAAGATTAATAAGACTCACCAAAGCAAATCATAATTAGTTTATCAATATATGATACCATTAAAGATCAAATAAGTGCAGAACAATGCATGAAAAGATTATTACCAAGGTTGCATCAATGACCAATTGCGATCTCAATATAAAAGATTATATTATGGAGAAAAAAATATTTCATTGATATGTATAGAAGCTGTTCAATCATTCTATACAAACATTGATTAAAAATAAACTAAACTAATTTTAGGTTCTTAATAATTCATTGATTTTCAATTTGTGTATTTAATATTTATTTTTTTAAGTTGCGTATCTAATAAATTAAATATTTTTGTTTATGTCCATTTACTCTTTTAATATTGTTTGTTGAAACATATGTCATACGCTTAAAATGTTGAATAATGTATGTATTAAGTCACTTCTCTTACAGCTATTATATATGGCATTGCACAATAAAAAAAAACATATTGGTCGTTATGATAAAATTATAAGTTGAACGTTAAATAGAGAAATTTAAAATATATCAGGTATCAGTTGAAAACACTATATTATTATGGATAAAGTACAAATAAATACTATTTTCAAGGTTTTCTAATTTATTAGGTTCTTAATCTCCGAAATAATAATTTATTTGTTACTTAAAACAAAAATTGTTGGAAAATTGGATTTTGTTAAAGATGAGTTGAATTAAACTTATAAAACTTTTTTCTCAAACAAAACTTTGATAAAGTTTGATATTGTTGGAGCTTTGGTTTTGTTATTATACTAAAGCCGAGCATCATTTGAATTTCGAATAAGATCAATATGATTATTCTTCGTGATTATTATTTTGTTCCACTTGAAGAGGATCAATCTCATGGATAATTTGTATGTAGGTTGGTTTTGAACTATGTCTATAACAATCATTTTAGTCAGACTAACAATTTTTTTTATGGAGTATCATAATTGTATACCATGTTTATTTTCCATATCAAAATTTGCATTGAACCTTTCTTATTCATGTATATCCTTAATAGAGCTTTATAGAACTAAAAATAACAAACAACAAATCTTGTTAAGTAATACATACATGTCATTTTATATAGTTTAACTTTCGTGGATAATATATACGAACCATCATTTAAGAGTAATTTTATATAGTTTAACTTTCGTGGACAATACATGCATGTCATAACTTATGAATAATTTTCTACAGTTTAACTTTTGCACGTAATACATATGATCACCATCCGTGGATAATTTTTCACCAAAATGCATTCGTGATAACTTTCCACCCTATGTAACAAGAGTTATCAATTCATTTCTAATGTATGTTAAGACAAAATCGTCTATATGTCTAAATATTCCCGTTTAACCAAATAATATTAAACAAAATAAGAATATGAAAATACATTAGGATGCAACACAAGACTTATGCTCAAAGATCTCTTAGAAAAACCTTAGGAAAACCTTTAGGATTGTAAAAATCATAAAAACATCTAAATCAAAACACCAAAATCCAAAGCTAAACGACTGTTAAGTCAAAAGCATCTAAAAAAGTTTAAATTAAACGTGTAAGCTTACTTATACCCAAAAGGGTATTCAATTGAACTTACGAAAAAATGAAAAAGTGTCAAGACAACATTTTTGACAATTTTTTTTAAAAGCCTAAACCTAAAACATCAAGGAAAAGATAACATGCTAAACGCCATTGCTCTAAAAAGGCAAAATCACAAAAAGTGTTTGCATCAGTCCAAATGATACCATGAGCTAAAATGTTACTTCATCCAATAATGAAGTTTCCATTCAACGCTTGATATCTTTAGAAGAAGAGCTTAATTCTTAAACGCCAACTTAATGGTAGGAAATGAAAAATACTTTATTGTTCTGAGCAAACATTGAATGACATTAAATGCTCAACGTTCAAAAACAACAAAAGTGATAAGAGATAAGATATATTTGTTGCATGCACAATTTACTCTATTATTTGCAAATAAACTACTCTACACACATCCACAAGTCTCAATTAAAATATCAAAAGTGGATGTCAGAGACAAAAGAGATATTCACGGAATGTTCTTTACTTAAAGTAAAGTACTGAAAAAGCAAGTCTGCTTTGACAAGTTGACTTTAACCAACGACTGTTATACACGAAAAAAGAGAAGAAATAAGAATCAAGGCCAAAAGCTTAATCTAACAAAAATTTATCCAATAGCCTTTAAATAAAAGATCACTCAAATGAAGAATCAAAAGGATAACATACAACAAAAATATTCATCCTTTGAGAAATATTCAAATGAAAAGCACAGAAAGAGATCAAGAAAAAGAAAATACTTGAGTAGAAAAATAGAAGAAGAGAAAAGAAGAAAAACAATACTTTCAAGCTTCACTATGATATTTGCTTACTGATTGTAAGAAAGAGAGAAAGAGAAAAGAGAGAAACACCTACGAGTGTTTATATTTCATTGTATTGTTATCACATCCTCTTTACGATTGTAATAGTTTAAAGGACTTGTAAGCATTTGTTGGTTGCAATTTTAAAGAGAATTAAAACACTTGTTGAAATCAATTGAGTTAAGAAAATCTAGGCAAGGTTGCCTAGTACTAGGAGTAAAGTGAATGCTCATCCAATCTAGGGTAATAGTAGGTTATTCACAGACTAAGGACACCAGGAGTAGTGAGAATACTCATCCATTCTAGGGTAACAAGAGGTTATTTGCTGACTGAGAAGACCAGGAGTGGTGCGAATACTTAGTTGTAATCTTGTTGAATGTAATAGTGCAACCCTTTGCGGAGGAGACTGGACGCAGCTCAGTTGGAGCAAAACAGTATAAAAATATCTGTGCAATTATCTCTTCTCTTGTCTAAATGTTTTTCTTATAAAACCTACAACTGTGTTTTTATTTATAAATACAAGAACTTTTCGCACTAAACAATTATTCTTCAACCAAAGAAGTTCTTACAAACTCTGTAGTGTACATTCTAAATAACACGTTAAAAGCAACTATCATGGTTGCGAAATGTTTTTTTCATTAACACTATTTAACCCCCAGTTTGACAAAAAGAAAAAGCTCTTATATGTGTTCTAGTCTCAAACTCATACAAGTTCAAACAAAGACAATAAATAGGTAAAGATTTCAAACTTGATTAAAAACACATGCAAATATAAACAACTTAAAAATGCAGATATATAATGAAAGATGCCGATGTCAAAGCAAAATAAAATAAAATTTAAAATATTTTAACTAGAAGTAATATAGACATATAAGTACATTAAAATAAAATACAAATATATCGTAAAATGTAATATCCATATAAAATTATAATAAAATGAAGTTGAGGTAAAAAAATTTCAATAGAAGCATGAAATGTAAATATATATTGAAAGGTAACGCCATTTGGAATTAGAGCAAAATGATGTTGAACTTAAAAGCATTTTAAACAAAAATAACATGGTCGTATAAGCATAAATAATATTTCTTTTATACATACCAAAATTAATATATAAAAGAATAATTATTTTGAACTTTTTTAAATTTTATGCATTTAGCTCCTCATATTTGTCTATATCTATAAAAGAAAATTTTAGTTCCTCCAAAATACTTGTTGAAGATCCACCATTGCATATAAGTAACTTAAAACAAAACACAAACACATGTTGTGAAAGTAATTCCCTAATCCCAATAGAAAACCAAAACAAAACAAAGTTAAGGTTAAACATTTTAAATAAAAGAACATACAAATATAAGCACCATCAAATAAAGATATATATCGAAACATACTTGGTCATATGGAATTAGAGCACAATGAAATTGAACTTAAAATATTTCAAACATAAATTAACATGGACATAAGTAGATTAAAATAAAACGTAGACAAAAAAAAGAGAGTTAAGGTTAAAGTTTTTAAACATCACTTATAAATATAGACACCATAAAATGCAAAAACATATTGAAAGATATCAATTATATGGAATCAAATAAAAAAATGAAGTTAAAAATTTAAACAAAGTGAAGTTGAGGTCAAAATATTTGAAGAAAAAACATGTAAGTAGAGATTAAAATAAAATAAGTACGTACAAATATTTGAAAATTTAAAAAGCATACGGAATCAAAGCAAACACATATAGAATCACAACCACGAAACAATTATCTTCAACAACAAAGACATTAACCAAACAAAAACTAAACCCGAAAGTTTGACCTTTTGCTGATCCTACGTCACAATATTCCTACCAAAAATGTCACACACTTAACTTTGACAACCCAACACATTAACCAAACCACAACTCAAATCACAAATTAATTCTAACCTTTTAATTATACGATGTTCGTACGCACAAATATTCACCTTTTTTTTGTTTGTTGAAGAAAGAAATAACATTGAAATGTAATTCACAAATTGCATAATAGAAAATAAACAAAAAATTTGGAAGTAAGAACATAAGCATAAGAAACAGGAAACACTTTATCTTCAACAACCAAACACATTAACCAAACCAAAACCCGAATCACAAATTCTTACCTTTTAATTAAATGGTCCCGTACACACATATATTCACCCTGTTTTTGTCTAGTGAAAAAATAAATAACATTGAAATGTAATCCAAAAATTGCATAATAGAAAACAAAACAAAATTTTTGGGACTAATAACATAAGCATAAAAACATGAATATTTTGGGAGTGAGAAAACCTAGTAAAAAGAACAAACTCCAAATAAATAAAAAAATAACAAAGGCTTTTCTAAAAAAAAACCCACTAAATCTTGCTTCAAAGAGGCAAACTAAGCTTCAATCGAAAAAAAGAAATGGTTAACATCTCTCATGTGGTTTTCAACATGTAAAAATAAGAAAAACAGCACATCTTTCACGGAACAATGGCTGAAAAGAAAGAAACACAATGTGTAAAGAAGATGAAAACCTAGGAAAAAGGCTGGAAATCACGGAGAAGCTGGAGAAGAAGGATCAAATTCGTCACTTCCCTTCTTCCTTTCCACGGTTACAAAGAAGCACAAAACGCCAATAACTGAAAAAGACAAAAAAAAACACTGTATAAGCAATACACGCAAGAGCTTGGGAAAACAAAATTTGAAAATGACATAAAAACCACACAAAAAGACAAGTGTCGTCATATAGTCATAGATATTTTGGAAAAGCAGAATTTGAAAAAAAAAACCATATAAAAAGACTAGGTGTCACCGAAAGAGAAATATGTATTTTGGGAATTTCCATAATAGATTCTTTGTTATAGGTATAGTAGAAGTTCGTTTTTATCCACACACACATATATATAAATTATTGTATATACTTTTTTTTTTTAATTTTTCATCACTGTATACTTAACTAACCATTCTACTCTTTCTAATATGTTATTACTTTATATATATTTTGTTGAAATAACGATGAGTTAAAACTGTATGCATCATACAATAATTGTAAATTATTAAATTAATACTAGCACACGCGGAAATCAATAAAACATTTAGATCCACAAGAAGAGATTAAGAAAAAAACAATGAGCTGCGTAATTGAGCAAGAACATCGATCGCACATTAAATTTACTCACGCATCTATAGTTGTGTCTTCCTCGTGTCTTTATTTGTTTATAAGTTTTTTTTTGTTACCGTAGTTTGTGTTTGTCTTCTTTAACTTTTCACTCTCTCTTTCTTCAATGGCTTCCTTTTTTCTCACTTCCTCCTTTCCCTTTCTTCCCAAACCCAAAGACCCTTCTTCCCATGCCTTCCCTCACGCTCCCCACTTCGTTCTTCGAATGCCCTACCAACCTCAACACCTTCAAACTCCCGTTCTTTTGCCAAAAATTCAATCTTCGCGTCGTCAAATCATAGGTATCTGTCTAGTTATTTATGTACGTTTCTGTTTTTGTTTTTTTAATTTTGGATTGAGATCGTGGCCAGATCATGCTTGTATTATGGGATGCATTCAACATTCATTGCTTTGAATTTCGTTTTAGTGGTTTTTTCTATAATCCCATTTGAAGTGTATTGCTTGTTGCTTAACTTTAATGTTTTAACTTTTCAAAGTTACCACATTTTGACTGAAAGATATATTTTTAGGTGTCAAAACAAAATCTTGGTAAATTTTGAAGTAGAATTCTGTGAAACAATGGGCGTGTTGAAATGATCCTTTTTGAAAATAGGATTATAGTTTTTCTTTAAGGTTTTCAGAATATTACGATTCGGACGCAGATGATACAAATCATGATGAGTATAGTTTTTGCGTCTGAATTGTCAGATCACTCACGTATTGCATGAATTGCAATATCGAAGTGGGTTGCATTCTGGCACAGCGACAGTGCTGGTACGCTATTGTGTTGCTGGTTTCAATGCAATCTTGATTATTCATGAACTAAGATCTCCTAGTAAATTGTATGATTCCGGAACAGACTTTGTGCTTTTGTATGTCTTTTATATATTTGTGTGTGTGCCGTCTTATTCTTGATCATGAATATTACTATTCACAATACAATTCAAAATCACGATTCAAAAAAATAGGCTTTTCCATTAATGTTTAGTATCCCAACATAACTAACTACCTTGGTTAAAACCACTCAGTATAAGTTGCAGTTGGAATAGATTCATTCTTTTGAATCGTGTTTAAGTTTTGTGAAGCTTGTAAATCATCTGTAGTCAAAATAACCAGCAGAGGCATGGAACTGTGAAAGGTTGGCATGTAAAATAAGGTTTGTTACTTGTAATTATCTTATTTCCACCTGAAAGCCCAACATACAGGACCTGTTACAAGGATGGTTTTGGTAATTATTAGAGATCAGAAGCATTATAAACCTCAGTATCCTTTTTATCCTTTTATCCATCTTTATCTAAATATCAAGAAAATCGTGTAGCCTAGTTGAACATTCATCATTGTATTGAATATTGATTCTTAGTTTGAGTTGCTAGCCTACTCTAATAGTTTCTTTTCTTTTCCTCTTGTTTTTGAAGACATTGTGGCCAACTTGATAATTTTGAGCTGTCATATTTGTTTTCTCATCTGAAGAGCTTGAAAAGTTCATTTGTCCTTGCATCCTTCCTCTTATTATGGGTTTTTATCAATAGGTTTGGGTGCTTGACCTATTGACCTAACCCCATTGCTGTATATCCAAGTTATTTATTTTCAGACTTCTAGTTAGTTTGAATCATATCATGATGGGATGACCTATGAAATGAGATACATAATGTCCCCTCTGCTACAATAAAAGAAATGATTGGAATCATCCATGTGGGGAGGCATCTAAAGTAATTTGTATTTATTTGTGAGTTGAAAGTTTCTCAATCTATGTATGTAAATATGACAAAAGGGGTATTTATGTTGAAAAAGTTCACCCAATGATTCAAGGCTCATGTTTATTTGTTTCTTGCTTTTAGCTGGTCCTGGTTTCAATTTTACATTTATGATATGTGAGTGTGTATTGTGACTTGAATCTTGTGAACTTGTGATTTGGAAGCTACACCAGTTACCAAAGACTTGTGGGATAATTCGATTCTGAAAAGTGAAACTCCAGTCCTTGTTATATTCTATGCAAATTGGTGTGGACCATGCAGGATGGTTCACCGGATAATCGACGAGATTGCAGCAGAGTATGCTGGAAAAGTCAAGTGCTTCATAGTCAACACAGACACTGACATGGAAATTGCTGAAGACTATGACATTAAGGCTGTACCAGTGGTTTTAATGTTCAAAAATGGTCAAAAATGCGATTCTGTAATAGGTACCATGCCAAAGGAGTTTTATGTGGCTGCTATTGAGAGGGTGCTCAAGTCCTAATCATGGATCTTCGGGAGCAAAACTTTAAGTTGCTGAACTTTTTGTTCATTTTCAATTAAATTTTCTTGTAGTTTTTGGGACTATGCAGAATTGCCAGAGTTCATGTACATATTGTGTGGTTTGTTTTCCCATAACAGGTGCTGCCGTCTGAGACTGCTTTCATAATGAATGTGTCTACAATTTGATTTGATAAGTGTTGTTGAGTTAGAGAGAATATATTAGTTAAACCATATGTTTGACAATGCAATGTAAAAGGAGTGTGATTATGTGATGGAATCTGATGCATTCATTGTCATTGGTGATCTCAGATTCTAATCGCTTAATGAATAATATTAGCGACTGCTTTTGGTTCTGTGGGAAATTCATCTAGCACACAGAAAAAAAAATTTATAGATTAATTCAATATTATAATATTCCACATTGTATACATTTTTATACATACTATTATTTTATTATACGTTTTCTTAGAAAAAAAGAAAGTTAAACGCAAGGTTGAAAGTTTTGAATAATTTCAATCTTTCACATTGACCAGAAGATTTATGCTTGTTGGACATATTCGGTATAACTAGCCAATGGTTTTGTGTAAAAACCAAAGAAATCTATTGGCAAGAAATAAAAGAGGCAGTCACATGAAGCAATTTATTAACATTGGCTTGAAATAACAAGGAACAACGAATAATATATACAAATGTACATGACATGAAGGAATACTATGCATATAGATAAATGTATCATATGTCAGATATTATAAGACGGGTCCCTATTAGTATACTAATTCTCTTTGAAATAAGATAAAATGAAATAAAAAGAATAAAATAAAGATATGACTATTGTTTGTTGGTAAGGGCAGATTGGCGTTTGCATCAGTTTTATATTTCAGCTTGTTTCCTCATGTCGGAAATCTCCTTCATTCAGCAGGACTTTTACAAATCAGAGACAAACCTGATAAGAAATTATTGCGAATATGGATAATTACGTTTAATTATTAATATATATATATATATATATATATATATATATATATATATATATATATATATATATATATATATATTATTTTTTGACGTTTACTATTTTTTAAAGACATCAAACACTACAAGAAAATAGCTAGTTACCCGCGGATCATTATATACGGATTAAATCCGTATGTAATAAACTTATTATATACGGATTTTACATACGGATATTGGGAAATCCATTATATACGGACAAATCCGTATATAATTAAAAAAAAAATTTTATACGGAAGATCCGTATGTAATATGCGTACGTAATAGAAAACCAAGTAAAAATGAAAGTGAAAGCTCCAAAATTTCCCACACTCTGAAAAAAACATTTCTTCTCCCTTCTGTCCTCGAAGCTTCAGTCCAGTCTGCCTCTTCTCCCTCTTGTCGAAGCTGCAGTCCACTTCTTCACTGCACTCTCTTCTCCGCTGTGAGTCCACCTCGCCTGCAGGGAGGCTCTTGTTCAGTGAAACCCGCACTCGACGTCACTGCTCGTAGATTCGGATTTCATTTGTCGAACACGGTGAGTAATCGAAGCTTTGAGGATTATTTTTGTTTTCGTTTTCTCTTTTTGTTCTTTGGAGGTTTGAAATTGCGACTTTGGAAACCCTAGGTTGGTTTCTTCGAAGTGGCAGAGATAAGCTGGAGTTGTAGTTGCGTTTTGGTCCTGGTAAGTTTGAATCGTTTAGATTTGAGGTTTATTTGAGTTATCTTTTCTCTCGGTGTTGTTACATTGTCCTATTTTTGCTCGTTGTTGTTTCGAGGTTTGAAATCGCGAATTTAGAAACCCTAGGTGATGGGGTCTTCGAAGTGGAAGAGATAAGATCGAGCTGCTATTGCCTTCTTCATTTAGTAAGTTTGAATTGCTTATATTTTGGTTTCGTTTTATTGGTTGTTATTGAAAATGGGTCTTGACGAAAACTAGTCACTGAAAATGGTTTGCTTCGTTATTGAAAATTTTATTTTGACTTTGATACAGGAGCTGAAGTGGTTGAGAAGTGTGGGGTACCTCATTGGGAAGGCTTAAAGTGTTGTACAGTGAAGCAAAAGAGCTAGGTACTGAAGCAAGGTATGTTTACTCCTGAGTTTTGTTGTGTTGTTTCCCCCTGTTTTATGTTTAAAGTCCTTACTTTACTTCTTATGCAGTTTAGCATTAAATTGTACAAAGTTCATTTGAACTTCCTGGGAGCATTTTAATAGAACAATAGAGGAAGGTGTTGGATCAATCTCAAGGTTAGGAGAATTCTGGTGGTGTAGAGAAAAGAAACTAAGAAGAGCCAAAGTAAGTGGCGCTAAACATTATCTTTGATTCTGTGAAATATGGTGTTATGATTATATAATGGGTGAATGATTCTTTCTAATATGATGAATGCAAATTAACATGTACTTTGATTAGAATAAGGTTTTAGTTATGTTTAGCAATATTTGTATGTGACGTTGTAAAATTGGTCCGAATAGGGGTTTCAAGCAGAATAGGAAGAGTTTGATAGGTTCTCTAGGAACATTCAATTAATTGATTGATTAAGGTGCAATGTTGTATGATTGCTGGAGAATTTCACCTGATATAGTTTATAATCCAGAAAACCACACCATTAACTGACATTTTGGTTAAGAAATGAATATTTAGTAACCAAGGTAAGTAGTTCAATGCGCTTGGAATTGGTTAAGTGCAGGTTTGTTTAACGTGATAGGAGATATTGCGGTGTTACCTCTGGTTGCAAGTTTAATATATAGGTTTGTTAAGTGCAGGTTTGTTAAGAAATATGACATAACCTCTTTTTTAAATCCAACACCCATATAGGAAATATTAGAAGACCGCTCCAACTGCTCCTCTGATATTCCAAAAGGTATTCTCATAGTAGTGTTAAGAAACTAGAAGGCATGAATATTAAAAACTACTAAAATATATAAACTGACTGGTAAAGAAATGCACAACTAGCTAAAACTTGGAGCACTCAACTTTCATACTGAAGAACCACATTTCAGAAGGTAACAACTCTCTAACTTGTGGCTTATGACAGTAGAAATCATAACTTTCTATAGAGATTTCACCCAGTTTACTATTTCAACTTCCCTCATTTCCCATAGTCACATTGAAACCTATTTCTACCAAGAGAAAACGAGAGAGCACCTCTGTATAAAAACTCATCCCTCTACATTTTCCCTTTATACTTCCTAAAGAAAGTAAACAAATTAAATAAGGTGTATGTAACAGCAAAGGAGATGGGAAGTACATTGTCATTACATTTGGTGTAGAGGGTGTTAGAAGTGAATCATGCCTTTTCTGAGAAGCATAACATTGAGTATGCTCTGTGGCAATTGCACTATAAGAGGATTGAGGAATTGAGGACATACTTTAATGTTGCCCATACTTCCGTAAGCTCAAAATCATCTCTGGGAGGGAAAGGTTCTGTTCGACCTGACCGGATAACTAAAATAAGGCTGCAATTTAAGACTTTTCTTTCAGAAGCAACTGGATTTTACCATGATCTTATTATGAATATTAGAGCTAAGTATGGACTTCCACTTGGTTACTTTGAGGACTCTGAAAATAAAATTGTAATGGGGAAGGATGAAAAGAAATCTTCTGATATGAAGAAAGGTTTAATATCCTGTCACCGTTGTTTGATATACTTGGGTGATCTCGCTCGCTACAAAGGCTTATATGATGAGTTAGGTATAATGGAGATAGTTATTACAGTTAGAGTAGTGTTAAGATAAAGATACGTTGGTGTGTTTAGTTCCCATCTTTATCTTCTTTTTCTCTCATCCCATCAAACTATAAAAAATAAATAAATAAAAATTAATACAATGTATTATATGATATCTGAAAGCAAAGAAAAGAGCCTGAGTAATGATTCCTCAAGATAATGCATCCATCTTAAAGTCAAAGAAGTCCTCTGGTTCAGAAGACTCTTGCTTGCTTCCTTCAGATCTTCCTTCCTTTGTTCATTCATTATAAGGAACTTTTTGTTGTACAGTAGTGCTAAAAAATTAAGTATGCTCTGAAGAGGTGTCCTGTTGTGGCTATTGTTGTTGTTGATGAGGTACTGGTGTTGGATTTTACTAAGTTTTTTTGTGGTGGTGTTAGTTGTTATGGTTGTGGTTGCTCTTCTACCACTATAAGTACACTAGATTCCCCCATTTGAAAGGGTGTGTCTCCAGGCCAAGCCATTAGGTTCAGAACATTAAACTTTTAAATCTCCTCAGTTATGACATCTGCTATGTCCAACAAGTATCCTCTTTTGATGTAGTATATGAATTGGGCTTAAGCAATGGTGAAGCTAGGTACATGAGAGCTAGGGGTCACATTAGAAATGAGAAAGGTGACCCATTTTTGTGATAGTTTTCATGTTTTCCCTTTGGAAGTCTTTGAGGTTGTCCAGACCTCCATATCATAAGGAACTGATATTATGCTGTCAGGGTTCCTTTTCTTACTAATATTAAGTGAAATTATAATTTTATAAAGTTATATATATACATACGAGTGAGATAGAATAGAGCATGAAGAGTGTTTACTAACCAACAGTGAAAGAAAAAATCTGTCTAATTGTAGAGATAAATTATGAAAGTAAGACAAATGTTGACATTTAGTATGTTTGGTGGTGAAGGAGGTTAACAATGTGAACTAAGAATGATTTTTCGGATAATACATGAAGATAAAAGTCTTGTAATGTGAACTAAGAATGATTTTTCGGATAATTTGATTAATGTTTGAAATGATTGATCTTTTTATTTATGATTACATCTAGAAGTATTTGTTTTCTACTAGTTTGGATACAAACATAAACTTCTTTCTTACTGTTAGGATGTGTGCACCTGTGGAAGATATTTATTGACATATTTTCTGAAATTCATGTTTGTCCAGCCTCTTCAAACCAAGTTTTAAGTACTAAACTTAGCTGAAGATCTTGGCAGGAGATTGTTAGCTGTATTCGATACTCCTACAGGTATTACTCAATCTTGTATGTCAATGACGGTTGTGTTGTAGTAACTTATCTCTCATAATCATCTTTCTGAATACAGAAAAGGACTGTATTGCATGTTTTTATAATTTAAGATATATTATGTTGTAAGATCTTGTAATATTATGTTCATTTTTCAGTAATAAATTTATGTGTTGTTCTGGTGTTTATAAAAAAATGTTAGCTCTTGTTTGTTGATTGCCCCAGACCTTACATTTTAACCTTGATTCTTATCCCAATTATATTTACAACCCTTTAGAAATTACACAGTTAAAGAGGACCTATCAAATATCCTATACATACACTGTATAAGAAATCAAAGAATGATCTTGTGTTGTATTTTATTGTGTATTGAATAAGGCTATTATAAGTCCTTAGACCAGGGAAAGCCTATAAGAGGGTGGTATAAACCTTAAGCATTTCAAAATATGAGCTTAATTAGATAAAGGGAGCTATATGTGGATGCATATAAAATTATATTGAGGAAGACGCTGTTTCCCCCTGATCACGCTCTCTTCTCCCACCATTGCTTTTGCTAATGCTAGAATTATCGTCAGACATATTCAGTTATACCTCTTATCCCTCCTCTTATAACCAATTCCAAACCTATCACATTTTCCTTTTGTATCCTTGATAGAATAGTTGTTTTGTGTTGTATTCATCTGTAACCTAAAATGGTAACCTACATCTTAACCAATTCAAATATTTTTTTTTTCAATTCTGTTTGGCTTAATTCGTACTTGAGCTTGCAGTTTGTGTTCATTCAGTTGTTCCTTAATGTTTCTTCATCATTTTAGACGGTGCACTTTGTTTGTTTGAGTTCAAATTCAGCTTTATAAATCAATTTCAGTTTTGTCCAGTCATGTGCAAAAGTGTTGCAGTGTTATTCTGTCATTAATATTTTGATTCTGTTCAGCTGTATTTTTTTTTTCTTTTTTGGTTTGGTTGTGCCTTAAGCAGTTGCTAGGTCTCTGATTGATCATATAAAGAAACGACATCATGTCCAGCTTTGATCAGTTGAGCCAAGTAGCATTGCACATTTTGGTTCCAGTAGCAAACTGTCCATAAACTGTACTTTCTGCATTGAGTTGTTATAATCTGCTTTGGTCCAGTTTTCTGGTGTTTCAAGGTTTGACCAAATCTGCTTTATGAGTCTAAATGTGTTTAAACTGATTGCAAACTCATTAATCTCAGAAAAGCAAAATGACTGGTTGAATTCCTCACACTATGATTTCAAAAATCTGCATCAATATTCTTCACTGGTTTCAAGTTGTGCTCACTGTTGTTGGTCAGATTTTGTAGTTTTGAATCTTGGTACAAGTGTGTTTACTATTGTTATACATGTTTCAAGCAGTAGCAACTTTTGTTAATCACTAAAATGCAAAATGCATACCTGAGTTCCCTACTTTCAGTAGCTTGTCTTGTCTTTGTTTCACAATTCTCCAATTCAATTTCTGGTCTGCTTTGGTCAATACTGTTGCTGCTCAGTTTTGTTGTGTATAAAGCTTGAGACAAGTTTCTTTTATGATTTTAAGCATGTCTCAAGGGATAGCAACTCCAATCAATCACAGAATTGAAAAATGAATGGTTGAGTTGATTAAATTCTGGATTTCAAAACTGTCACAGTTTTAAATAAAGTGTTTGCACCGTGCTTGCTGTCTTTGTGTGGTTTTAGGTCACTTTAAATCTTCTAGCTGATATCCTGTAGTTAGATCTAGTGTTTAGGCATTCTTTGAGTCTTTATTTGAACCAGCCAGCTTTGAATGTACTGTTTTATTAAATCTGCAAAAGTAATATGCCTTCTCTTGTTGGGGGAAACCATAAGCAGTTTTCTGCCCAGCAGCAAAACCCCCTTTTGCAACAGGTAGTTGTTTATCAAATTTGTCTTTTCTTTGCTTGTTTTTTTTTCTTAGAAGATTCATTACGGTCCACAAAAATTGAGCTATCCAGCCTAAACATGCATGTTCTTCTAGTGTTACTTTTTTCTTGATTTTTAATGTGGTTCTTTACTACATAAGCATTGGTCCTCTTAATATTCCAAGCTAAATTGGAGACTTATTTTTAAATCTGTTTCAGTACAAAGTGATGGAGAAAGTTGTACAGGGGAAAGGGAAAAAAAATTCGTGTTTCTTTTTGTTGGTCATCGTTGACTGCCTGATAATTTGTCTGATTGTGAGTGTATTACTTAAACATGAATTCTGTTTATGTAAAGGAAAAGTAAAGCCTTCTGTGCTTCCTTTGGTAAGAGTAGAAATTAAAGGAATGAATGTTTTTTACTCCGGGTAGAATATGAATTCATGGACCATCCAAAATCACCAGATACTTGATCTTGTAGTATCAAGTAGAATCGAAAATTTTCAGATTGGTTCGTGATTAAGTTTCAAATAGTAATCAATCGCTTATAATGCCCATGAGGAGGATTGTGCAGTGAGTGAATTACTTGTTTGATCAGTTGTAGTCTGATTACTTCTATTGTCTGATCTGTTGTTTTCTGTTTGTCAGTTGTCACTGACAATTTATTTGTTACAGTTACAGCGTCACTGGATGCTTGTTAGTCAGCTGTTATAATTGATTTCATCATTTAAATGAGCCTCTGTAGTCTATATGCATTTGCTGTCAACAGAAGCTCATCACTTGTAAACTCGGATATTCAATACAAAGTTCTTATTTTTTTCTGTTTTCTTAATATGTGTTATAAGTATCAGTAAGTAAATATGGCATACTGTTAGTTCTCATTTTAAAGTGTTGTTAATGGTGTTTTTCTTGAAGCTTTATGTTTTCATTTTCAATTTTCCTTCCATATGTACTTTTATTTATGAATAATTTAATGTGACTAAAACTTATTTTTCTGTTAAATGATAATATATAACCTATAACTCCTTGTATCACATAGTTTCTTACATCAGAAAAATGTATTTTATATGACGTAGTGTAATGTATGCAGTTTAACTCTCATGGCTCATCTGTTTCTTCTCAATCTGGTATTGGACTTGGGGTCCAGTCCACTAGTCTCAGTGGTATTTCTTCTGCATCACTACAGCAGCCACCCAATTCTGTCCATTCCCCCTCTAGTCAACAGTCACTGATGCTAGGTGTTTCTAAAGATTCAGGCATGTTTTGTTAGCAAAAAGTCACTTGTTATTGTGTTTTCCCGAATAAATTTTCTCCTTTTAAATTGGAATACGTTCTCCTCCTTTCCCATAGTTCTCAAACCATGTTATTCAGCTATGGTTATTTTCTGATAAATATTGAACGCATTTTATTGATTTCTGAATTTCAGAAATGTATGTGCAAGGATGCCAGAGATCATTATTCTTTCATGATCTTTTTCCACAGCATTGACACCAAAAAGTTCTACTTTCTTCATTATTTGTATCAACCCATGTACCCCAACTCACTCAAACCTCACTTCCACTCCTCTCATACTTAAAACTCGTTCTTTTCTCTTTAAACAATGGAAGAGAATACTCAATACTCTCTTACCCGCACTCTTGGTCAAAGAGTATAGATAAGTGCCCCACCAATGTATACTTAATGCAAGAGGCTAAAAACAAGATATCCACAATATACATGGTTTTAAAGTGTATCCATGACACTTTTTCATACACAAACAACACCCCAAAGTATCCAATCATGTGTACTCATTATAACAACATCACTTTTCATAAAGCATGAACATCTATACCCCATGTAATATGCCAAACCTTTTAAACTAACATGACTAAGTACTTACCTAACATTACCTTCCAAGGAGCAGTGATGGAAATTCAATTACTGATTGTTTAGTGTTGAACTTTCTTATTACTTTTCCTTGAAGGAAAACTTGTAATACATAATTAATTTAGCCTTGTATTAAGTAATGGCTAATTTGTCGTTAATTGATATGTATACAGAACATGGATCAAGTTCCACCAAATCGTTCATGGATGTACGATAGGTGTTATAGAGGAAGAGGTGCGTTGAAAGAGTCATTTGTATTGGGTGTTGAAGAGTTTATAATTAAAGCTTGTGAACAAGACCGTTATCAAAGAGATGGGGGGCTTCGATGTCCATGTTCAAAGTGCGATTGTAAAAAGATTTTGAACGAAAGAGTTGTGAAGGTTCACCTGTATAAAAACGGTTTCAAGCCTAATTATTTCATTTGGGAGGATCACGGGGAAACCATGCAAGAAGCTGATTTAGATAATGATGTCACTTTCAGGGGTGTGGAGACAGAAGGTGAACCAAATGAACAAGTTATGACGATGGAAGACATGGTCCATGATGCTCTCATACAAAGACAACCCTTCCAAGCATCAAATTCTTCTAACATTGAAGAGGCTCCAAATGAAGAAACTCAAAGGTTTTATAACCTTTTGTTGGAGGCAAATACGCCTTTGTATGAAGGAGCATCAGACTCCAAATTATCAATGTGTGTGAGGCTTTTAGCTTGCAAGTCCAATTGGAATATTCCTAACCAATGCATAGATTTTTTTGCAAAAATGCTTTTGGATGTAACACCACACAAATGTGGTTTACCAAAAACTTACTACGATGCAAAAAAGATAGTGTCGAAGCTGGGATTACAATCGCAGAGGATTGATTGTTGTGTGGATGGTTGCATGCTATTCTATGATAATGAATATGGTAAGATGGATGGAGCGTTAGTTGAATGCAAATTTTGTGGGAAGCCAAGGTATCAACAACACAAGACAGGAGCAAGTTCAAAAAAAAAAGTTCCCGTTAAATCCATGTTCTATTTGCCAATAATTCCAAGACTTCAAAGAATGTATGCCTCAAAAGAAACTGCAACAGAAATGACATGGCACCATCACAACAGGTCGTCAAATGGTGTTTTGCGTCATCCGTGTGATGGAGAGGCGTGGAGGCACTTTGATAGAGTACATCGTGATTTTTCCATTGAGCCACGCAATGTTCGACTTGGTTTATGCTCCGATGGTTTTAATCCATATGTGCAGGCGTCATCTATACCATATTCGTGTTGGCCAGTAATTGTCACGCCGTACAACCTACCTCCAGAAATGTGCATGTCTAAACCCTACATGTTTTTGACTTGTCTCATTCCGGGGCCATTCAATCCAAAAGTACGCATTGATGTATACCTAGAGCCCTTGATAGATGACTTGAAAAAGTTGTGGAGTGGTGTCATAACATACGATATTTCAAGGCGACAAAACTTTATCATGAGGGCGATGCTAATGTGGACAATTAATGATTTTCCTGCTTATGGTATGCTGTCTGGATGGAGCACCCATGGTAAATTGGCTTGTCCACATTGCATGGAGCATTCAAAGGCTTTTAGATTATATAATGGGCGAAAAAATTCGTGGTTTGACTCCCATCGGAGGTTTTTACCAAATGACCATGCCTTTAGGAGAAATAAGAATGCTTTCAAAAAGGGGGAAGTGGACATGGAAGACGCACCACCATATTTGACGGGAACAGAAGTTTGGAATAGAGTTAATGGTTATCCTAAAGTAACTGAAAATGGTGCGCCAAGAATAGATGGATACGGTGAGTGGCATAATTGGACGAAAAAAAAACATCTTTTGGGATCTACCATATTGGAAGGATAATTTGTTAAGGCATAATCTTGATTTCATGCATATTGAGAAGAATTTTTTTGACAACATTTTTAATACTGTGATGAATGTCAGTGGAAAGTCAAAAGACAATGAAAAGGCCCGAATGGATTTAGGCTTGTATTGTAAACGAAAAGACTTGGAGCTCAAAACTCATACAAATGGAAAGATGTACAAGCCAAAAGCTAATTATACACTTTCAGTAGACCAATCAAAACAGGTCTGTCAGTGGTTGAAAGATCTTAGGATGCCTGACGGATATTCTTCTAACTTGTCAAGGTGTGTTGATGTGAATAGGGGAAAGGTCATTGGGATGAAAAGTCATGACTGCCATGTGTTTATGGAATGCTTACTTCCTATAGCGTTTAGTTCTTTACCGACTCATGTTCTCAATCCCATTACAGAAGTAAGTCATTTCTTTAGAGATTTATGTTGTACAACATTGAATGAGGTCGACCTTCGGAAGATGGAAGAAAACATTCCAATGATTATTTGCAAGATGGAGAGAATATTCCCCCCTCATTCTTTGATTGTATGGAACATCTCCCTGTACATCTTCCATATGAGGCAAGACTTGGTGGACCGGTCCAATATAGGTGGATGTACCCATTTGAAAGGTGACAATATCTCATTCAACAGTTGAATTTAGATGCAACACATATTGAAACTAACATACGACTTTCTTAAATTGTAGGTTCATGGGATATGCTAAACGTTCAGTTAAGAATAAAGCTAGGGTTGAAGGATCAATAGTGGCATCATATTTGCACAATGAAACAACTCATTTTTGTTCACACTACTTCAAGAACTTTATGTTAACACCACAAAGCATGAGAAATGAAGTAGACATTGAAGTTGAAAGGACAACATTATCAGTGTTTGACGAAGGTGGTCGTCATTCCGGGAGGGAATCAACTCATTGGCTAAGTGACGAAGAATTGAGATCAGCTCATGTTCATCTCTTGATCAATTGCAATGAAGTTCAACCTTATCTTCAGTAAGGCTCCAAATAAATTGCATTTGTCTATGGATTTTGTTTTCATCATATTAAATTGATATTGACTGAATATTCTCATACCTATGGACAGCTCATTCTTACATACCTATCAACTTTCAGAGTCAAACAGTTCGACACATATACATGCAAATTTCCCATTGTGGTTCAGGGATCAAGTACAACTTATCAAATTCTTCGACATAAATTTGTTATTCACATATTGATTCATTTTTAATTATATTCAATAGGTTCATATATTTTTGTAGGTTCATAACGATCCTTTAAGTGTCAGAAACCAACATCTTAGAGATTTATCACTTGGTCCTTTAAGATGTGTGAAGGAATGACATACCTACTTTGTCAATGGATATAAATTTCATACCCATGCATGGAGCCAGGGCAAGAAGACTATAAATAGTGGGGTTCATGTTAAAGGCCTTACAGAAGGGGGTGAAGATGATTTCTATGGTGTCATTAAGCACATATATGAGCTCGAGTATAATACCTCAACCATTGAAAAGAAGGTTGTATTATTTTATTGTGATTGGTTTGATCCATCAAGAATAGGGACAAGAGTGGATTCAAAGTATGGCACTGTGGATATTCGAATGGATAAAAGATATATCTTGTTTGATCCTTTTATAATTGCACATAATGTAGAACAAGTGTATTATGTACCATATCCTGTATCGCGCACCGACAAACGGGGTTGGTGTGTTGCAATAAAGACCAAACCTAGAGGTCGTATAGACTCTAATGAGGTAGATGCCATTGAGCCATACCAAGTGGAGGAAATGTCACATGTTAATGACATCATTCAAGTTGAAGAAGTTATCCGATTGCAAGATATAGAAGCCGGTCTTGAAGAAGTGGACCCCAACAATGTACAATCAGTTCAACGCTATATGGATGAAGAAACAAGTGAATCGGAAGAAGAATGCAGTGAAGAGGGACAAAGTGAAGATGAGGATGAAGATTCATTTCACAGTTCTAGCAGTGAATAGAGTTACGATGTGTTGGTGTACCCATGGGTGATCATAAACCCATACTTGTAGAGGGGAGAAAGAAGAAGTGATGAATTAATTTATGTAATTTCAATTTCCGTGTTATTTTGATTAGGGGTGGGCAAAGCACACTGTACTACATTGTATTGTAAAATTTTATAGTTAACTATAAACTAGTTTAGGAAAACTGTAAAACTGTAATGTACTTAAAAACATCTCAAAGTAACTGTCTGAACTATTTTTTAGTTCAGTACAATTCAGTTAACTGTTTTATTCATGAAAATCTAATCTCTTTACTGGTTTAAACATCCCACACACCACCAGTTTCAACACTCCAATAGAAAACTGGTATTCGGATTTCAACCAAATACCCATTCCCCAGAACCAATTCTAGACAATTCATTATTTTTTATCTTCTTCTTAACCCAATCAGTCTCTGCCAAAATTACCAACACATTAGCTTCTGCATATGATGTCTGTCCTTCAACCATACGACATCCCAGTTGGATTTCTTCGGAAAGGCTTGATTAGACTACTAATTAATCTTCAAGAATATACATCTATATAAATCTTCTAATCCACTTAAATTTTATCAAGAACAGTATATACGTATTCAAGAACATAAATACTTGGAATGAATGTAATATATAAAACAACCTTTTCAATGAACTTATCCAGTGGAGCTCACTTATTTGTGCACCTCTATCCAGTGGGTGATTTCAAAGGGCTTAAAAGAACTATTTGGTTTTGTAATGTCTTTAGGCCATATATATTTTCTCTTTTTATATTTGTCTTTCTCATCATTATTATGCTGACTAAAATTTTTAGTTTTAAGACATAAAAGTTAGAATAATAAAAAATATATGCTTTGCTTTAAGCTATCTATCAGACACCTAGTGCTTATATAGACCTTAATGTGGTCTTTCACTGAATCAGTAGCAAAATTGCTTTGTGCCTATGTGGGTTAACTCTACTAATTACGGGTTACAATGTGAATTTTGTGGTTGAGATGAGTTTCTATACATCTCTTAATTATTAATTGTACCAAACTCAACGAAAAGAATACTTTGTTGAGATGAACCTGGTACATGAATTTCTATCGGAACTAACTTTAAAAAAGATACCCTATCTTTTATTCTCAAACATTATGATTATATAGCAAGCTTGTAAGTTGCAGCTGAATGACCCTTTTAAAAACCAAATGATCAAATCATCTCACCAGACTTTTAAGCCAATGATCAATCTTAGAACCAATTAGTGAGACGAACCTGGTGCATGAATTCCTAGGGTATCTAACTTTAAAAAGATTAAGATTCCCTTTAACAGCTGAACATTGTATACCAAACTTGTAAGTTGTGTATGAATGACTCTTTTTAAAAACTTGTTGGAACTGAGAAGGTCTCGTATGTTTATACATTAGTTGGAACTGAGATCCATGTGATGATTAGTAGAATGTAATTAAGCAAGTGTGATGTTATTTGTATTTTTTCAGCAGAGAATACTCTTTATACAGATAAGTTTCTGGGACAGCAAGTTTCTAATTGTCACTTGGTGGAAATTAAGGATTCTAATTGCTATGTTTGGAGGAACAAGGTTTGAGAACCCATATATGAGGAATTAGCAACCTTGAGATAATTACAACCCATATATGCCACTTACCACCCCAACAGAAACCAACAAATCCCATAGCAGAAGCACCTTTCCTTTTCAAGGCTTCAATAATAGGTTTTGCAATTTCAATACATTTTCCCTGCATATTTAATAGGTAATATCATAATAACACAATTTTGTTTTTTGTTGAAGAATATGGCATCAGATGGTTGTGACCCTCCTATTCCACCTTCAGCAAAATCAGATAAGGAGAAGGGCAAGAAGAAATCTTATATGGTCAAGTTGTTAAACCGTTTCAATAACGTAAATGCTTCAAGTAGTCAGCCATCTACACCTACCTCTACCTCCACTGCTAGATTTGTTCCACCACCATTACAAGTTCCTGGTTTGACACCTACTCCACCATCAATTCCACCTTCGTTGGAAGTTCCTCCTTTCACACCTAGTTCACAACAATTTGCTGCTGATCAATGGAGATCACCCTCCCCCCATGTTGGTTCTAACCCAACAACTCCCACAAATATGCCATCACCATCTCCTATAGGGGATAACCCTCCACGTTCAAGTTCAGCAGCCAATGACTTTGAAGATGTTTCCAACAATCGTCCAATCATTACACCTATTGGAGGAGGGTAAGAAAACATCAATTTACTGTTCCAAGCATATACTATATTATTCTAATATTTGACTTTTATTTTGGTATAGGTTTTATCCAACAAAAACAGCATCCAAAGCAATCACAGCCACCATCAAGGCACAATTTGATGAGCCATGGGTGACATGGGGACAAATACCTCAGACACGAAGAGATGTTTTCTTTGAGCGTTTTAAGGTACACTTGTGTTCATTTACATTATGTACTACAGTTAATTTTAAATGTTAAGGTCCTCAATTATCTTATCCAATATTCATCTTTTTTGTCAACAGAGAAAGGTTTCATGGAGGTCTAACCATGAAGAAAAGGTGAAAAAAAAATTCCACACAAAAGCATCTCATAGATTATCTGAGATGTTTAAAAAAGCTCGAACAGAAGGAAAAAAACCTGATTGGATGGGGGATAATGTTTGGAATGGTCTTTTGGAGAAGTGGAACATGCCACTTTATAGACAAAAATGTGAAACGGCCAAAAAGAACAGGACATCTGACAAGGGTGGTTGTTTGCACACTGGGGGATCCATTAGCGTGCATGAGCATGCAATTCGTCTGGTACATATAAATTTATTTTTACATTTCTATATGGATAAACTTTAAAAATATTTGATGTTAACAACTTACATCTTCTTTGCTTGCAGTCACAGGAGCTTGGTCGGTCAGTGCATGTTGATGAAATATTTCAGCAGACACATATTCGAGCATCAACAGGAGAATTTGTCGATGAAAGGTCTAGGCGGACACATGTTAGTTTCTACTAACTTATTCTTTATTAGGTTATATAATTCTTAGGTCTATCTATTTAACGATAATCATGTATTCATTTAACAGGAAGAGTTTGAAGCCAGATTTTCTCAAATAAGATCTGAGACAGCATCCGTTGGGGCTTCAACATGTGCTCCCCTAGACCCTGCAGATGAGGAAAGATTGAGAAACCAATGTTGGTTGGATGTTGCTGGTGGAAGGTACAAGGGACGCGTATACGGCATTGGAAATGTCAGTGCTCAAGATGACTGTGTCGATAGTTACATACAACAGACACAGGCATCTTCTTCTCAGCAACCGATTGCAGAGGACATTCTTAACCTCCACACACGAGTATCAACCCATGATGACCAACTTCGACAGATGAACTCTCAATTGCAAGGCTTTATTGGTGTCATGATGCAGTATCTTCCACCTCCTGCAGCCGCAATTGCACAACAATTTCTTCAATCCCAGAATCAGCCACAAGCTAATGTTCAACCACAACAACCACAACAACCACAACAACCACAACAACCACAGCAACCAACAGATCAACCAGAAGATGATACTGTTTATGGAGATTACTAGTTATGTTTTTAGAAGTAGGACATGTATGACTCACACTTATTCCCTCAATGACTTTAAACATGTTATTTGAACTTATTATGATTAACAATTATGTAAACTTTCTTATTATGATTAATGTGAAATGCATGTTTGTATGTTTTAAAGACTTGATTTATTTATTAAATTTGTGAATGGATATAATGTCCAGGTCTTGTGAATTGTCTGTGTGGTATGGGCAGGTCTTGTAAATTGTCTCTTTTTGGAAGTTGGATGACCAGGTTTGCTATTCAAGTCAAGCTGTATGTAAATTATGTACGGAATATCCGTATATAAATTATATACGGAATATCCGTATATAAGTTATATATGGATAATCCGTATATAAGTTATATACGGATAATCCGTATATAAATTATATACGGATATTCCGTATATAATTTATATACGGATATTCCGTATATAATTTATATACGGATATTCCGTATATAAGTTATATACGGATATCCGTATGTAATTTATATACGGATATTCCGTATATAATTTATATACGGATTATCCGTATGTAACTTATATACGGATAATCCGTATATAAATTACATACGGATAATCCGTATGTAATCTTATCTACGCCCTTTTTATATACAGATTTTTGACCGTATATAATCCGTATATAACATCACTTTTTATACGGATTTTGGATGTTATATACGGATTTCGGCCGTATATAAATGGGATTTTTCTTGTAGTGAAATTGACATCGAAATTGAAAATAGACGTCCAAAAACTTCAGTAATCTGATAGTTTGATGTCTCTTAACTACGAGTATCATATCAAATTGTTGTCTAATTTTTTCTAAATATTTTTTTAATTTACAATTTACCAAAACTTAAATAAGAAAATATTCCTGCATAACTCAAAAAAAATTTAGTACACATTATATATCAAAACTAAAGCTATTAACATAAAATGTAAATACTAACATTAAAGCTATCAACACTAAAATTATTACAACAAAACTAAAACTTTCATAATAAAAAGTTTGTCCTAGATAGTTTTTAAGCAAAATACTAATGTTACCGTGGATCCTAACTTCTTTGTTCTATTAGATACACAGTTCACTTTTATCTTGTCTTTTTTATTGTGTCATTCATTATAGGTGATGGATTCTTGAACGGTTGAAAAAATAACACAACTTCAATATGTATGGATACTAATGTTTAAATTTTGATGTTATTTTTTGTAATATGTGAAAGGTATATATTATTACCTTAATCCAATCTTCTTTAATTTATGCTCAAACGATAATTTTTATCCAAGACATGACATAATAGCCACATATCCATTAATCTAGTTGTTTGTTACACTAAACATGACAAAAAATAATCACATAAAAGTCATAAATTGACATTATTTTGGATGATGATATTTGGACCATCGTGACTCAACTTCAACTTGATGAAGATGCGGTGATGCTGACCTAGGGGCTAGAAGGCTTCAACAAGATCTTGGCCTTTCGTTCATTCCTGAAGAACCCTAAGGTACAAGTGAATAGGAAGCAATTGTTGGTGAATGACCTTAAGAGTAATGAAAGGCTTATCCACTACTTAATTGTGTGGTTGTTGTGTCCCCATGTTTTAAATCATGCTCAGTGTTTCGAAGCTGACCTAATGATCATTTATGGGATAGTCAATGAAATTAAGACTCATTGGGCAGGCCTCATCTACGACACCATGATGAAGGCTAAGAGGTATACACATTATCCTTTACCCTATGCTTTGTTGGTTACCAGAATTTATGAGTATAAAGGAGTAAATGTCTCAATTGAGGCATTCCAAAGCACTCATCCAGGCAACAAGATTGGCGGTTCTACCCTCCTCAAATGGGATTCATCTTCCAAGGAAATACCTACATCCATCATGATGATGTGGGGAACCCAGAAGATGAAGATGACGACCAGGCAATGAATGATGTTCAAGATGAGGTGGGACCATCTACACCAGCATCAGTCAGTCACTCTTATTCCTTAGAGAGGTTGTCTAGGCAGTTATCTGATATGTCTCTTCTTCAAGCCTATAGGAATTACGGAAGTTTTCTCTCTTATTAGGGGATTAGATGATAAGGTTCATGCTCTAGAGGGGTTAGTCCAACCTCTAGATATTGATGATAGTGATGAGTAGTAGTCACCCCTCATGCATTTCATTTGCATTTTGTATCTCTCTTATGTTATGTTTTCATTTATCTACTAAAATAAATTTGTCTTATTGCTTATCTTGTCCTGTTTATTTATGGCTTATATTCAGGGGGAGTTCTCAATTTTAGGGGGAGTATTTTTATATATACATAACTCTTTTTTATAATGATTAAAAAAAGGTGAGAAATATGATTAAAGGCTTAATTATATTTATCTCATGTCTACTAATCCCTCTTCCTTAAGTTATGTATGAGTTACAAATTAGTACATGTTAAAAAAAGCTTTAAATCAAAGAATTTTTTATCATAAAAAAAGGGGGAGGGACCTTTGAGGTACGCATCACATTACCACTAGGCCAACTCAATTTTCCTGATAACATATTGATAACGGTTTAAAATACCGTTATCACAACCATGACTTAGAGTTTATCCTAGCGAGATTTGAGTCTGATGGGTATATCATTCCACCCATTATCAGGCTACTATCGGACCACCCATTAATATCTAGTCTCATGCTCGAGATATATATACCTCGACATGAGAGGAGTCTTGGAAGACCCACACCGCACCAATTTGGAGTATATATGTGGGTATAAATCTCACTGTACAAGTCAATTTTATGGGGTGGAGTTATACTTAAAATCCACTTCTTTAAAGTGATATTTTATAAAAATTAATTTTTACTTAACTCTTTATTTGATATGATTTTCTACGTATGAAAATTTTATAACTAAAGTTAATATATATATATATATATATATATATATATATATTTTGAGTTATACCTACAGATTTTGTAGACTACTAACTTGGATTTTGTAGCTACATATTTAATGTTTATTTCATCAGGTTTAAAATGATTAGATTTCCAACACATACAAGAAAAGGTTCTCACTCGACTAAGAAAAATAGAATTAGAGAATTCCAGCACGGTTGGGAGTGGGTTCTCACCTGACTAAGGAAAAGAGAACTAAAGAATTCTAACATTGTTGGGAGCGAATTCTCACTCGACTAAGAAAAGGAGAATTAGATCATTCTAGAAGTGTAAGTAGTAGACTCGTAACCTGACTAAAAAAAGTACTACACTCAATGTATAACACTTCTCTTAGGATCATGCTTGTAACCTGACTAAAACATACTACACTAAATGTATATTAGTTCTCTTAGGAGCAGGTTTGTAACCTGACTAAAACATACTACACTCAATGTATACAAGTTCTCTTCGGAGTAGGTTTGTAACCTTACTAAAAAATACTACACTCAATGTATATCAGTTCTCTTGGGAGTAGGCCAGTAACCTGACTAAAAAATATTACTTCCAATGTATACCAATTCTCTTAGGAGTAGACTTGAAACTTGACTTAAAAATACTACACTCAATGTCTACAAGTTCTCTTGGGAGTAGGCTTTGAATAAAAAATACTACACTCAATGTATACCAGTTCTCCTAGAAGCAGGCTTGTAACCTAACTAAAAAATACTACACTTAATGTATACCAACTCTGATGGGATCAAGTTGTAACCTGACTAAACAATACTAAACATGAATGTTTTCTATCGTCAAACTCAGGTGATGGCTGCCTAGTATTTTATCCTCAGGAAATTCATTAAGGAAGGCTCAAATAAGATATATTACTATTACTTTACACTATCCATCTTTCAAATGAATAATGATCTAACTATATGAAGCATTAAGGACTCAAATTCTAACATTAAGGGCTCAAATCAGAGCACTTAAGGCTCATATTTAAGCAATAAAGATTCATATTTTACTTGCCTTAAATTCAACTTAAGATTTTCCATATCCATAAATCAAGGGCTCGAATCCAATCAACAAAGGCTCAAATATGAGAATTGAAGACTCATATATGAGCAATGAGGTTTTATATTTTACTTGTCTTGGATTCAACCTGATTTATGAGCTTCATATATTATTTTTAGTATATTTTCCATATCCCTAATGGAAAAATAATTGTTAAGGATTCAATAAAAGAGAAGGTAATGAAACTATATGCAGGTGTTTTATTGTAAATTTGTCTACTCCAAGTGATATTTGTCCTTTTTCATTTTAAATTTGCTTGGATAATTTTGCACCCATACTTAATGTGTGAACTATAAGGAATTGAGTATTTTCATTATATTTGTAAATTTGTTTGAAGAATTTTGTTTTAAGGAATGATATGTATATCTTTTTCTAATCGAGTACTTGTAATTAAAAATGATTTTTTTTAAAATTCATTTGTCCACTACTAAATATATGTATAGTATTTTATTTATATTTTTTTATTCTTAAATCTCTGTGTATATGAAAGCTTAAAAAGTATATTTGCTAATGTTTCAGTAATAGACTGAGATCTTTAAATCAAAGCACAATAATATAGTAAGCTCTCTTGACTCAAAGCTAACGATTACCTTAAATCAAGATAGTTTCGTCCACTGTTGATGAGAGTTAATATTTTATTTATAAATAAAACAATTACAAATCATCTTTATTTTCCGTAAAATAAGAAAATATTTTTAGTTACAAAAATAATAAAAAAATACAAAAAGATAGATAATAAAGAAAATATCAAATTTCTCTTGTACAATAATATTTCTCAATGAAATCTAGCACACAACTATATACAAGTGTCCACATTTAATAATATATTTAATAATATGATAGAACAATTACTATAATACTGTTATAATATATTATTATTATATTGCAAAATATGAAAACGTTGATGATGCAACGTTAGTATTTGGCAACGTTAAAATTCTTTTCATAATTGCCAACGTTAATTTTTTTAATAACAACATTCAAATAATTAATTGGTGCAACGTTAACATTTTAATGGCTTTTAATTTCATTTATTTTCTTGATTCTTTCTAGCTCTATAAATAGTGAGCTCCTCCTCCATTCCAAGACACACCAAAATTCAGTCTCTTTTATTCTTCTCTTTTCTGAATTTCTTTCTTTAGCTCTTTCTCTCTTCTAAAATTATTCTGGGTTATTCTTATACTCTGTTTAGAGTTCCTTGCTAGTTCTGAGATCCTCAGACATTCTGAGAAGTTCCTGTTGTATCCTGGGGGGCTTACGCAACACACCGCGGATAAGTCCTTAAGGACAGTGACTCTACACGCCTCAGGAAATACTATTGTGTCAGCTTTTTCCAACAATCTTAAGGACTTAAGGCTGACATCAACAACATGCCTTCAGAGAGCCAAACCATTGCTTCCGGAACCCAGACGGTCTTCGCAAAATCACTTCCGGACGTGTCAAAAATCGAGATTTTCTCTGGACAAAACTTCCGACGTTGGCAAGAACGCGTTTCCACCCTTTTAGACATGTATGGAGTTGTTGCTGCTCTTTCATCTCCAAAGCCCGACTCCACTATTCCTTCAAACTCAAAACTAGTTGAAGAGTGGACTTACGCGAACAAGGTATGCCGACACACTTTGCTTAGTGCACTTTCTAATGATTTGTTCGATGTGTACTGTTCCTACAAGGAAGCAAAGGACATTTGGGACTCGTTGATTCTCAAATACACTGCCGAAGATGTCGTCAGACAAAGATTCGTCATAGGAAATTACTACCGTTGGGAAATGATTGAAGACAAGGACATAAAAACTCAAATCAATGAATACCACAAGTTGCTCGAAGACATCAAAGCTGAAAACATTCTACTACCGGATGAATTTGTTTCAGAACTTCTGATCGAGAAATTGCCGCCATCCTGGACAAATTACAAACAACAGTTGAAACACAGGCACAAGCAAATGTCTCTACCAGAACTCATTACACACATAATAATTGAAGATACCAACAGGAAGGAGTCTGCTACTACAAGGGCCAAAGCTTTATCTGCGAAAGCAAATATGGTAGAAGTAAAACCTGCTCCAAAAAGGTACGAATACAAACCTGATCACAAAAAGAAAAATAATTTTCTTAAATCTCGTCCCCATGAATCTAAACCCACCTTTAAAAAGAAAGGAAATTGCTTCGTATGTGGGAAGCCAGGCCATCATGCACCACAGTGCAGGCGTAGAGCGAGAAACGACAATCCTCCTAGGGCCAATATAGCCGAAGGAGATGACATTATTGCTGCGGTCGTTTCTCAAGTAAATCTGATGACCAATGTGAGCAAGTGGGTGGTAGACTCTGGTGCTACCAGGCATATCTGTGCAAACAGAAGTGCTTTTACCTCTTACACTAGTGTAGGGGATGGAGAAGAACATGTCTACCTCGGTGATTCCAGGACCACTCCTGTTCTGGGAAAAGGAAAAGTTCTTCTCAAACTCACATCTGGAAAGACTCTGGCCTTGAGTGATGTGCTACATGTGCCATCAATCAGAGTTAATTTAATCTCTGTAGCACTATTGGGAAAGGTGGGGGTTAAAGTGTCATTTGAGTCTGACAAGATCATCATGACAAAAAATAATGTGTTTGTGGGGAAGGGATATTGTGATCAAGGACTCTTCATTCTAAATGTTTCTGAAAGTATTAATGAATCAAGTTCTTCTGCTTATATTGTTGACTCGTATAATATATGGCATGCTAGATTAGGACATGTGAATTCTTCGTATGTTTTAAAATTACAACGACTAGGATTGATTAATATGCATGATAAACAGAGTATAAAATGTGATATATGTGTAGAATCTAAATTAACAAAGAAAACATGTTTTTCTGTAGAACGCCAAATTGAGCTATTAGGGTTAATTCATACTGATCTAGCTGATATGAAACAAACCATGTCTAGAGGAGGTAAAAATTATTTTGTGACCTTTATAGATGATTATTCTAGATATACCAAAGTTTACTTAATCAAACATAAAGATGAAGCCTTTGATGTATTTTTAACCTATAAGGCAGAAGTAGAAAATCAGTTGAATAAGAAAATTAAAAGGATTAGATCAGATAGAGGTGGTGAGTATGTACTTTTTAATGACTATTGTGTTAAAGAAGGAATTATCCATGAAGTGACCCCACCATATTCACCTGAGTCTAATGGAGTAGCTGAGAGGAAAAATAGAACCCTTAAGGAAATGATGAATGCTATGCTTGTTAGTTCTGGTGCACCTGATAACCTTTGGGGAGAAGCCTTGCTTACTGCATGTTTTTTACAAAATAGAATACCCCATAAGAAAACCGGTAAAACTCCTTATGAGTTGTGGAAAGGTTACCAACCTAACCTTAAATATTTAAGGGTGTGGGGGTGCTTAGCTAAGGTGATGTTACCTGATCCTAAGAAAAGGAAAATAGGATCTAAAACCTCTGATTGTATGTTCTTAGGTTATGCTGAACATAGTGCTGCCTATAGGTTTCTAGTTGTTAAAAGTAACATACTTGAGAGAAATTCTATAATGGAGACGAAAAATGCTGAATTTTTTGAACACGTGTTTCCCTTAAAGGTTAGTGAGATGTCTCAATCTGTTGATGATAATGATAATAGTAATACTATAAATGAGGATTTGAGGAGAAGCAAAAGGCAGAGAAAGGAAACTTCCTTTGGAGATGACTTTTATACTTATCTTGTTGATAATGATCCAATAAGCTTTATAGAAGCTACTAGTGCTCCTGATGCAAAACAGTGGGATAAGGCCATTAGGACTGAAATTGAATCAATTCAGAAAAACAATACTTGGACTTTAGTAGATTTGCCTAAAGGAGCAAAACCCATTGGTTGTAAGTGGATCTTTAAGAAAAAGTATCACCCTGATGGATCCATAGAAAAATATAAGGCAAGATTAGTAGCAAAAGGTTTTACTCAAAAACCCAACATAGATTACTTTGATACTTTTGCTCCAGTGACTAGGATTTCCTCTATTCGAGTGTTGTTAGCCCTAGCAGCTATCCATAAACTAGTGATACATCAGATGGATGTTAAAACAGCTTTTTTGAATGGTGATTTAGAGGAGGAAATTTATATGACTCAACCTGAAGGGTGTGTTGTACCTGGTCAAGAGGATAAAGTATGCAAACTCTTAAAATCCTTATATGGGTTGAAACAAGCACCGAAACAATGGCATGAAAAACTTGATAATGTGTTGCTTTGTGATGGGTTTTCACCTAATGATGCTGATAAATGTGTGTACTCTAAGTTTGAAAATGATGATTGTGTCATTATATGCTTGTATGTGGATGACATGTTAATCTTTGGTACAATGAGATTGTCACTAGAACTAAATTGTTTCTAGGATCAAAATTTGAAATGAAAGACATGGGTGAAGCCAATGTGATTTTAGGTATTAGAATCATAAGGAAGGGAGATAGTATATTACTATCTCAAGAACAATACATTGAGAAACTTCTTAAGAAGTTTGGATTTTATGACTTAAAACCAGTGAGTACCCCTTATGATGCTAACTCTAAATTAATGAAAAATAGAGGAGAATCAGTATCTCAGCCTCAGTATGCCCAGATAATTGGGAGCTTACTGCACTTGATGAGCTTTTCTAGACCTGATATTGCTTATGCAGTAGGTAGACTAAGTAGGTACACTCAATGTCCAAATCAGGAACATTGGGATGTACTTGCTAGGCTTATGAGATACTTAAGAGGTTCAATGGATTATGCCATTGAATATAGTGGATTTCCCGCTGTACTAGAAGGGTACAATGATGCTAACTGGATCTCTGATTCAGATGAGACAAAATCCACTAGTGGTTATGTATTCACTCTTGAGGGTGGTACGATTACATGGAGATCAGCCAGACAAACAATTATTGCAAGATCAACAATGGAATCTGAGTTTGTCGCTCTTGAGATGGCTGGTAGTGAGGCTGAGTGGTTGAAAAACTTCTTAGCAAACATTCCACTAGGAATGAAACCAACCCCATCTGTGTCAATACACTGTGATTGCCAATCGGCAATAGCTATAGCTAAAAACAAAAATTACAATGGAAAGAATAGACATATTCAATTGAGACACAATTTGGTGAAGCAGCTGCTAAAGAGTGGAACTATTTCCATTGACTATGTGAAGTCAGAACGGAATCTAGCAGATCCTCTGACAAAACCCTTGGGAAGAAATATGATTTTAGAAACATCGAGGGGAATGGGACTTAAGCCACTTGCAAACAAACAAGTGATGGTAACCCAACCTTTGTGATTGGAGATCCCATGAATAAGGTTCATATGGGTAAAAACAAGTCACTTGTTAGTTCTGATAGCACTAAATTGATTTTAATCAATTATGTCCATTCCTATGGTGTGTGTGAAAGTGCTAGAGACTGCAATATTGAGAGGTTAAACTTTGTCATTAAAATTCTATACGGTGATAGAATTTTGTCTGAAACAAAGTTTTAATGATTTTCATATCCCTTATGGGTGGTGTATGATTTGCAGCATACACTTGATGAAATCACCTATATGAGTGTCAAGTGGGGCCGCTTGCATGAGATCTTGGCATGATCTCTAGAGCACTCATGAATACCGGGCACGCGCATGGCCTAGTAAGCGCAAGACAGCGATAACAGCAAGGACTGTGGGGGTGCATTGTGATTGATAAACCTCTAATACACGTCAAGTGTTTTGGTTCATATAGCTTGCTATACCAACTACACTGTGTATTAAGTTTCTCAATCTAAGACTGGTTCATATAGCTTGCTATACCAGTTCTGATGCATTACATCCTATGAGACCCAGAATAAAAGTTTTTTTTTGTGTTTGAATTATTTGAGTCAAAGACTATTTCTTTCAACTCTATTTTGCAATATGTGGGGGATTGTTATAATATATTATTATTATATTGCAAAATATGAAAACGTTGATGATGCAACGTTAGTATTTGGCAACGTTAAAATTCTTTTCATAATTGCCAACGTTAATTTTTTTAATAACAACATTCAAATAATTAATTGGTGCAACGTTAACATTTTAATGGCTTTTAATTTCATTTATTTTCTTGATTCTTTCTAGCTCTATAAATAGTGAGCTCCTCCTCCATTCCAAGACACACCAAAATTCAGTCTCTTTTATTCTTCTCTTTTCTGAATTTCTTTCTTTAGCTCTTTCTCTCTTCTAAAATTATTCTGGGTTATTCTTATACTCTGTTTAGAGTTCCTTGCTAGTTCTGAGATCCTCAGACATTCTGAGAAGTTCCTGTTGTATCCTGGGGGGCTTACGCAACACACCGCGGATAAGTCCTTAAGGACAGTGACTCTACACGCCTCAGGAAATACTATTGTGTCAGCTTTTTCCAACAAATACGAACGTTAAACTTACAGTCGTTACAAAATACCTATTAAATTTTTCGTTTAACATTGCAAGAGCTTCCTATACCACTACCGAACGTTCAACATATAACCGAACGATTATATTTACAGAAAACAAAGAGTGAACGTTCGGTTCACCAAAACTATAATTCCTATACGACCGAACGATCATCAACTATTCAGCAGGAGTCTCATCGTCCAGCTCCTGCTCCAACGTAAGTCCTTCCCCCTCTGCTCACATCCAACAAGGATGATCATTGCAATAGAAGACCGGACGGCAACATGGATAAAACATAAAATAAGGGTAAGCTACTATAATTCAATTAAGCATGCATTCGTACATGAAATAAAGATACAAATCATTACAGACCGATTGCTTTAGTATACAAGAGCCAACATAGATATCACACATAACTTGAATATCATGATTCACGTACGACTGACACTTGACTTAACCATCCGGATTGTATGAATACGTAGCTTGAGGTCGTTCGTGCACTTGGGTGGTGGAGTAACTGAAAAACCATCAACTGTCACTCGAGGTTAGTCTGTTATAACTCACCCCAAGAACCTAGGGGCTAGGATCTCCCGCCATTCTCACACAATGACTTATCCATCTCTACTTGAGAACTGGTAATCATCAGAATATCAAGATGAACTCCGTGAATTTCACTGTCTGTATTCATACTTTACCACAACATTATCCTTACACTAAGACATTCCTCCCCGGAATTCTCTTCCACATTAATTGAAACATAAACTTTTACTTGAATACTAATAATACTTCCCATACATAATAGATCATTACGGAAAATAAACAACTAGCATCAAGCCATAACATCAGCATTAAAAGATCAACAACCTTTCACATAAGAAGATCAAACGCTCAAATAACACCAACCTTAATTACCAACTAACGGAAAGGATCTAAATAACAGACGAATATAACCGAACGTTTATTTAATAGATATAACTTTAACATGAGCCGAACACAGCTTAAGGATAGAAGACTCTAATTAAATCCAATACTTAATATAGGACTGAACCATATTTAACTATCCTCAATACTCGAACGAACGGTATTTCAATATCCTCAAAGTAATGACGAACGCTATTCTACTATACTCAAAACAAGAACGAACGATATTTCACTATCTGACAAAACCGAACGCTTAGAGCTTATATCGAACACTTATAACTACTGATCCTTAGTGTAAAACCGAACGATATTTTACTTATTTTACAAAACCGAACGCCTAGAGTTTCTACCGAACACTTATAATTACTCCTACAAACTATTTATCAAACCTAGTACTTTTAAGGAAACCGAACGTTAAGACTTTTTACCTGAAATACCCATAAACTTGTATCTGATCATAAACGAACGTAATTTAAGCCTGGTCTAAGTACGAAGTCTACTAATAATAATATATGAGCTATCACAAACTGAAATACCAAATCCAACAAGACTGATTATAAAAGTATATAACTATCAACACTTGATATATTAATCACTTCCTATAAAACGAACGACTACAACTGGTAAGGTCAAAATGCTAACTCTATTGATAGTTTATTCACTGACCATAACCGAACGGTTGAAACTGAACACCCAACTATTCTACGAAATTTTTCAGAATCCTTATCGACTTATACAAAACCATCAAAATCCAGAAATCATATAAGTCATACGCTCATATACAAATCATCAATCCATTCATTCCATACATACACAAAATCAACACATGCATAATTAAATTTAATAGCTTCCCTTACCTCTAAGCGTGAACGAACGTTCCTAGAGACAAAATACGGTTTGCCTGACTACAATTTCCTTCTACCCTCAACGCTCAACAACTCTTCAAACCAAAATCAAACAACAGACCAAAATGGTTCAGAATGAGACTATGAACTCATGCAACCAGAACTTGGTTTGCATGTGCCAGAGAACGAACGGCAAGGACAAGAATAACTTACCAGTTCAGAACTCGAAATCGATCGGTTCAAACTGAAGCTCTGGACGCCGGAAGTGCTTCTACGGTGCCTAAACGATGATCGGAGAAGAGAAAAGGTGAGATTTGGTAGAGAGAAGGGAGAGCTTTTAGTGAGAAGGATGAGAAATGAGATTTTCAGAGTTTGGGGAAGAAGGTGCATGCAGAGAGTGTGACGTAAATTTTTCCAAAACTTAATTTTGCTTTCCACGTCAAACGAACGTCCGCTCATTTACCGACACCTGCATTCCACTATCTGATTTCCGGATCCCCCGCTTGACACCTGACGTCCGTCATCTGAGTGTCGAGCCCCCTCTTGACACGTGAATTCCATTAAAACGAATCCTGAGTGCGTTTTAAATGGACTCTGACAAAATCTCAATTGATCACAAGACCAACTTAGATCCAAGTTGTAGGTTCATAAACTTTTATATCAGTCTTCTTATTTATATTCAATTATGGGACTGGGATCTGGACAAACAGGATCAAGATAGTAAAGTTAACATTAATACATTATTGTTTTAAAGACATCTTAAGTGTGTATGCAGATTGATACATTATTGTTTTTCATATGAAAGAAACTTGTATCCTATGAAAACAAACAAAACCCCCCAAGATAGATTGAATAACAAACCTAAACAACTCCATAACCAGATTACAATTTAGTTTAAGCAATACAGTCCACCTTTTGGCTAGCTTAATATGGTGACAAACATATTTGTATAGGACTTTCGGAAAACATGGGACGTAAATGTATAACTAATATTTGTTGGGAATATCGGCAACCACATTTTCTATTGAGAAAGTTTAAACTGAAACCTTTTAACCCAAGGAGGAAATCTAGTATCTTTTGGACCAAAGATGCTTTAATTTTTGAAGTTTAATTTAGAGAAGAGAAAGGTAAAGGTTTTAAAAGGAGGGGGGAGTTTGTATAAAACTATGAAAGGAATGTTTTAAAATAAAATGAAAGGTTTTTGAAAATGTGAAGGGTAGTGACGTAATTTAGTGAAGAAGAGAAGAGAGGATAGAGGTGGCACGTGCGGATGAAATGGAAGATTCGGAAAGTTGAGGTGGGCGCCGAAATGGAAGGTTCGTGATACGTTCAGAGCCAATGAAAGGTCACCTGTGTCAGAGTGAGTGAGTGACTCAGTTGAGTTGACTGTAGAATTATACAGCCGAATTCAACAAAAACCAAACCTTTATTCTCTCCGAAACAATACAAACAGAGAAACCTCGGTTTCCGTTCCCCCAAAATTCCCTCTCTCCATCATAATGGAATCTCGCAAATTAGCCGCAATACTTTCCTCCCTCATCTCGCAGCTCCTCCTCTTGCTCCTCCACATTTTACCACGCAATTCCCCTCTCCCCAATTCCTCCCATTCACTTCTCCCTCTCCTTCTCTTCTCCCACCAACTCACCACCACCCTCTCCCTTTCCCTCTCTCGCAAACGCAAACGCAAACGCGATTCCCAAGATGCTAATCCCCTTTCGCTTACTCTCACTCGCACTCCCGACTCCTTCCGCAACTCCTTCATGATGACCTCCTCCACCTTCCAATGGCTCTCCGGCCTCCTCGAGCCCCTCCTCGACTGCCGTGACCCCGCCGAACTCTTCCCCCTCAACCTCTCCCCCGCCCTCCGCCTCGCCATCGGTCTCTCCCGCCTAGCCGCCGGCCTCGACTACCCTGACATCTCCGCCCGATTCGCTGTCTCCGTTCCTGTCTCCAAATTCTGCGTCAAGCAACTCTGCCGCGTCCTCTGCACCAACTTCCGCTTCTGGGTCTCCTTCCCCAACCCCTCCGACCTCCGCTCCGTCTCCCAATCCTTCCAATCCCTCTCCGGCCTCCCCAACTGCTGCGGCGTCGTTTTCTGCACCCGCTTCCAAGTAGTCAACGCCCACACCAACTCCCCCTCCCGCGTTGCCGCCCAGATTGTCGTCGATTCCTCCTTCCGGATTCTCACCATCGCCGCCGGCTTCCTCGGAGACAAAACCGATTCCCAAATCCTTAAATCCTCCACTCTCTTCAACGACATCGAACAGGGAACCCTCCTCAACGCACCATTTACCCAGTACCTCGTCGCCGATTCCCAATACCCTTTGCTCCCCTGGCTCATCGTTCCTTTCGCCCAACCCCTCCCTGGCACCGTCCAAGCCGATTTCAACGCTGCTCATGCAACCATGCGCCTCCCTGCGCTCCGAACCGCCGCCAGTTTGAGGAATTGGGGGGTCCTCAGTCGACCCGTTACCGAGGAGCTTAAGATGGCCGTCGCGTATATCGGTGCGTGTTCCATTCTTCATAATAGTTTGCTCATGAGGGAGGACTTTTCGGCTTTGGCGTCGGGGTTTGAGGACTCTTACAATGGCCCGTGTGATTCGCTGGAGGGTGAGGCTGTGTCGTCCAAGGCTTTGGCTCTGCGTGACACCCTGGCTAAGAAACTTCATGATTCGAGGAACTCTTGATTGATGAATTATGAACAACGGTGCTTCAGGGTGTATGCTATTTTTCAGGTTCCATCATTGTTATGGTGAACTCGGGAATGTGAATATATTACCTACCTCTTGAGCATTGGGGATTGTTTTGTTTTGTTACTTCAGAAATGGTTCTTTACTTCTGGATTGATCCGCGTCTACTCTATATCAGGCCGCTTCATTCATATGTTGATGTTATTCTTTTGGGATCAATTTAAATGAACATGTGTTGATATGGATAGTTTATATGTTGATGAGGAGTGAACTCGTTGAGTTTGTATTTTAGTTTGTGTTGCCCATGTGGGTGTTTCTGTCAAAAGCAATCATAGTGCACCCAATTTTGGTGTACATATGTGAATATATATCTCTCCTTTTGTGAGAGTAATTTTTTTAGATTTTGTTGGTCACATTAGCATCTATGCCAACTATTTCCTGTAAATGCAGTCCTGATTGATTGATTCATTGCTTTGCAACTGACCAGTTGATATATTGTCATGCTGCAAATCTTTTTTAGTTTCAATACACGAAAAGTGTTTTGCAGATTGCACAAGCAATTCATGGGAGTTGCAGTCATACAGGATTGGTGATTGGAATGTAATATATGCAAAACTTGATCCCTGCTATTGTACAAATGACAGTTATAGATGACACCCGGATGAACAGAAGGAAAAAAAGCTACAATGTATGTTTGCTACCAAAAAAATATATGTGCTTACCAACAAAACTAGTGCACTAGTCCCTAATTGATAATTTGTTTTCAGGGGAACTAAAACTCAGGATCTCTTATTATGTTTTTGTCCTCTGATCATTTAAATCTCTTAGAGGTTGCAAAGATACGTAGTTGATTACTGTATTGATTCCTCGTTACAGTAGTAAATTTTGTATTTTGCTGTCTTGTATATAGTTGATGAGTTTCTTCAGTATGGCACTCCAGTTTTCTGACTATAATTATGAGATTGCAAAAGAGAAAAGTGGGTGATGTGAGAGTTTTGTACTAACACGCAGATAAGCTAAGTGCTGAAAGGTATGAAATTAAGGCTGTTTCTAAAAGGACTGCAAATGTTAAACCTGTGTAATGCCACGCTAAGTTTACTGTGGTTGTCACTGAGATGAAAAGGTGTAGATGAGGATCAGTGCAGAAATTATCAGTATACTAAACGTCACTGAATATTCTACATTTTCTGAATTCTATAATTCCCTAGGCTCTAGTTTTTTGACAGTCATTGTTAGCTTCAGAGTAATGGCTTTTTTATCATATAGCATCTTTTTGCAGCAGCAAAGAGGGACATCACAGAAATAGTGTATTTGATAGCCTTCTGTGGATTTGAGCGGTACCTGAAGGGCCATTTTTATGACAACGTTAGAATGATAAAGTAAATGTAAAATTGAAACAGAATTATTTTATAAATAATACCTAGTAAAACATATAACAGATTAAGTGTGAGAATTTTCTTTATAAATTAAAAAGAAATTTTAAGGATGGAGAACGAATATTTTTCAAATTAAAAGTTAAAAAAAATTTATGTGTAATCATAATTATAAAAGTTACACACACACACACACACACATATATATATATATATATATATATATATATATATATATATATATATATATAAAAGCTAACTTGCATAACGCTTTTTTTTTTCAGTTGGTACATTTTAGCAGTGTGTACCAGGTTTTAGTAGACAAAAATACCCTCATAATGGATTCTAAGTTTTAAGGTCAAGGTATTCAAATAATTTTCATTCTTAAAATTTAAAAAAAAAAACAAGAAACCCCAAACCCTTACTCATCTCCCTCATTATTCTCAACTCTTTCTCTTTCGTCTCTTTCACTCCAATCTTTTCTCTGTCATCCCTACTGTAGCCCCAACTAAAAAAATCAGAAACACTCGCCTAACCCTAATTCACATTCCTCACTTATCCAATTTGTTTCTCTCTCATCTCCATATTCTCTCTCTCTCCCACATACAGCAACTTACAACACCGTAATTTGTTGCTCTTGCTCTATTCGTTCATTTTGTTTTTCACTTTAATAACAAAATAATTGATGTTGTTGATGTTGATTTTTCATTGGAGGGTTGTGTTATATCTTTTCCCTTCTGATTGTTATTAAATTTCGTTTTTAAATTTTAGAATTAGTACTTTATCTTCAGGGAGATTTGATATTTTGACTATTAAGTTGTCCGAAAATATTGTCCAGAAGAGAAAAACCCTTGTGTGGAAAGGGAATTCTGGAATGGGTAAGTCATTATCCAAAAAATGGATTTCTGAAGTCAGCTCTTAAAAATAATTTCAAAAACATATTTTTTGCTGAAAACACTATTTCGGAATATACTTTTCACCTTCGTACATATAACCAACGTCAAAACACAGCAAAAAAATGAAGGTCCTGCACACTGTACTAAATGATTTAACAAGAAAAAATTATTGAAGAGAGTTATGAACATAGAAAATTGTTGTTGTCGACTCCCTCCCCTTATTCAAAGAGACCATTGTTCGTTCCCTTTCGAATGTTTCATATTGATAAGTATATTTTCATTTCATTTTTGAAAAAAAAATAAAATATTCTAACAAAATTACACATCTTCTATATTTGAGCAAATTGCAAAATATTGAGTAGTTTCCAAGAAGAACTGCATTGATATACCAACAAATTAAAAATAAACTAGAAATTAGTAAACTAGTCATAATGAACCTCTTAGCTCTCAGTTGGACCAGGAAATTACTTTCCAAAGTAAATCACGTCATGTAATTTATTTTAAACAATTCACATCTCCAACTTGTTTGGTCAATATAAACATGATGTTTTTATTCTGATTTATCATTTGTCGTATAAGTGAAATTAAGAAAAACAAAACGCACTGAATTTTAAATTGGAATTTAAACTTAATAAATTTGTTACCATCACGCTCATAGTTTAACTTATACTCCTTTCATTTCTATGATTTTATCAAAATTGATATTAGGAAACTAAATGTTTTGCAACTATTATGGGTTCATGCTAACGTCTTTTCGTGGGGGTTCTTGTTTTTTTTTTCAGTTTTGAAATTATTGAAATTATTGTAGATTTTAGGTTTTTACAAATTTAATAACAATCAGAAGGGAAAAGATATAACACAACCCTCAATCAAAAATCAACATCAACATCATCAATTATTTTATTATTAAAGTAGAAAACAAATGAACGAACAGAGCAAGAGCAACAAATTGCGGTGTCGCGGCTTACTGTGTGTGGGAGAGAGAAAGTATGGAGATGAGAGAGAAACAAATTGGATAAGTGAGGAAGGTGGATTAGGGTTGGGCAAATGTTTCTGATTTTTTTAGTTGGGGCTACAGTAGGGATGATAGAGAAAAGATTGGAGTGGGAGAGAGAAAGAGAAAGGGTTGAGAAGAATGAGGGAGGTGAGTAAGGGTTTGGGGGTTTCTTGTTTTTTTTTTTTAGTTTTGAGAATGAAAATTATTCAAATACCCTTGACCTTAACTTAGAATCCATAATATATGAGGATATTTTTGTCTACTAAAACCCGGTACACATTGCTAAAATGTACCAACTGAAAAAAGAGTGTATGCAAGTTAGCAAACTCATATATATATATTATTTGTTTAAAATATTTCAACTCTTCAAATTGAGAAAATCTCATACAATATAGATAAATCTATTCATGTTTGGTGTTGATTTACAAGATTAGGGTAAAAAAAAAAGTCCATAAGATATAAAACCTCATAGGCTACTCTACGTGAACGAGTCTTAGGTCAAGATAGATAGGATTGGTCAAAATCAAGACAAGTAGATTGTTTGAGTTAGGTCTAAGTAAAGTTGTTCCTAGGTTTGCCTAAAGTTAATAGAGTCCATATCGTGCTAAGTTGAATTAAGCCTATATTGAAAATAGTTAAGTAGGATCCAAGTCGAATCAAGTTAAGTCTAGCCCATAAAAGGTTGAGTTGATTTGGACTCGTGTAGGGTTGAGTCGGGTTGGACTTGCTTTAGGCAAGGCAAGCTGTACACACCTCATACCGACTTAAGTAGGTCCCACTTGAGCCTAGTTGAATCAAGTTGGATCCATGTTAGGGTCAATTAAGCTAGGCCCATATCAAGCTAAATAGAGTCAAACCCACATTACATTAGGTCAAGTTAAGCTCACACTGAACCCATATTAGGTCGAGTCAAGTTAGGGCCCCATTGGGTTTTGTTGAATCATCTATACCTGATAGTTGACTTGGGTCTACCCTCTCAATTGAGTCAAACACACCTTAAGCTAAGTCAAGTCAAGCCCACAACGAGTTAAGGCAAGTCGGGTTTGCGTCAGGTTAAGTCAAGTTAAATCAAGTCAAACCCATGTTAGACAAAGTAGAGTTGGATCATCCTTACCTATGATTACGTAAAGTTGGACCCACCTCATACCAAGACCACCTCAGGCAAAGTCAAGTTAGGCTCACCTTAGGCCAAGTCGAGTTAGGCCCTTCTTTACCTGAGTTAGGCAAACCTATATTGTGATGGTGTTAGAGTTATGTTTTTCTAAATAATGAACGTTCTTTTACTTACACGTGGCATCCTAAATTGGAATGTTACAATGAATGAACTAAAGTTTTTCCCGGGATTGCAAATCAAGCAAGAAGCTGCTTAAGAAGTTCAAATTGGAAGAAGCAAAGGAGATGAAGACTCCAATGCATCCAACAACTAGCCTAGGGCTAGATGAGAGCTCTTAAAAAGTGGATAACACCATCTATCGTCAGATGATAGGTTCACTTCTATATCTTACAACATCTAAGCCTGATATTATATTTAGTGTTTGTTTGTGTGCTAAATTTCAATCAGATCCTAGAGAAACTCACTTAATTGTTGTTAAACGCATATTTCATTATCTCATTGGAACATCTAATCTTGATCTTTACTTTAAAGGAAGAGAAATGTATAGACTGTAGGGATATTGTGATGTAGATTATGTTGAAGAAAAAGTTGAAAGAAAAAGTACAAGTGGATGTTGTTACTTCAGAGGAGGAAACCTCGTCTCTTGGACAAGTAAGAAGCAATAAAAAATTGTTCTTTCCATAGCCGAAGTAGAGTACATATCAGCGGCTAGTTGTTACTTACAACTTCTTTGGGTCAAGAGTCGCTAGAAGACTATGGCCTCTATGAGAGAAAAATTCCTATATTTTATGATAATAATGTTGCTATTTGTTTATCTAAAAATCTTATTATGCATTTTAGCGTTAAACATATTGAAATAAAACATCACTTCATTTGTGATTATGTCCAAAAATAAATTATTGATTTACAATATATAAAAACTAAAGATCAGCTTGCTGATATTTTCACAAAACTATTAGTTGAAAAATAATTTGAATATTTGAAAAAATCTTTTTGGGCATGAAACATATTGAGTGAATGGTATATTTCAATGCAACTAATGCTCACACATTGCATCTAGTTCAAAACATCATAAGACATATCGTCTAGAGATGTCATAATCAATTATATGGTATAAGAAACATTGTCTAAAAACACCTCATATTTGCATGCATAATTGTGTTTAGTATTGAGCCCAACTACTTGACCCTTTTGAGGACCATCTAGGTTAAAGAAGGTTTCAAACCTCTGTCACCTTATCTAACCATACAAAATGCATTAATTGTTTCCCAAAAACCATCATTACTCTCAAAAAGTAACCCCCCTTTTTCACTCTATAAATTTAAAGCCAGCATTTTAACTCTTTCATATCTTTTTTCCAAAAACTCCTAGATTTCTCATAATCTCTTAAGCCTTATGTTATCCCTCTCTTTCTCACTCTCAAAACACTCACTCTAAAAAACCTTAAAATCCTCAAACACTCTTACAAAAACCTTGTAACCTTTTTTCCCATGTCTTTGTGGATGATATCTTCATCGTAAGAAAACAAGATCAATCACCACCTATCTCTGGACAATAATCATCGTGCTTAATGATAATATGTCTGAACAATCAACTAGCATCTTACACTTATCAATTGATATGTTGGAAATCATTTCTTTTAACTATTACTGAGTTGCATTGCTTAATGAGTATGACTTACGTTGATGTGGTGAAGTTTGGAAGATGACATACGATTATAGAGATGGTTGGTATTGGCACGAATTTCCTTTGATGGACCAGTTGTGTAGAGCTAATGGGTTGATCATGATTCCTTTTAAGGAATTGTATTGTTTGTTATGGTGTTGCTTGTTATAGTCTTATTATGTATTAATGTTATTTGTTGTGTGATGTAGACTTAATGGCTGGGATATAAATGTTGTATTAGTGTTTTTATGTTTATTCGATTAACTCACTCATATTTGTTTTTGTATGTATAATGTTTGTGTTGTACAGGAACATATGCATATATTATAGGTTCTGAGTAGACAGATATTATAGGTTTTGAGTAGACAGATATTATAGGTTTTGAGTAGACGCTTGCTAGAGGAGAAATGTTATCTCAAATTTCATATGAATTGTATTTTTCGTTGAGAAGGATTTTAAGAATTTATTTATTAGATACAATTGAATCTCAATAATTGGTTTTATAAATATTAATTAACATTTGGAATTTATAAAATTTGGAATTTATTGATTGTATTTAGTTTATGTTTTTAGGATTTGGTTAATGTTGTAAAAACTTTTTAGGCTTAATACCTTATTTTGTCCCCAGTTTCGCTCGAAAATGTCAAATTAGTCCCTCCTTTAAAAAGTGCGTCAATTACGTCCTCACTTAATAAAATTTGCATCAATGAAATCCCTTCCGTTAAATCCGTACAAACGGCGTTAACTGTTTTATTAAGTAGAAGAGAAAAATAGTTAACGTCGTTTGTATGGATTTAACGGAAGGGATTTCATTGATGCAAATTTTATTAAGTGAGGACGTAATTGACACACTTTTTAAAGGATGGACTAATTTGACATTTTCGAGCAAAACTGGAGACAAAATAGGGTATTAAGCCAAGTTTTTAAGTTTAAGGCTTTTGAGTGACTCTCCGAATTTAAGTGTTACACACATCTAACAAGTTTATATCACAATTGTCTACTCATCATAACTCAAATAGTTTTTTTACTATAATTAGTTAATATTTATATTTATTGAATTATATTTAATCTTACTATAATTAGTTAATCTTCAAATATATTTAATTTTTAAAATTTTTCTCTCAAATATATTTAATTTTTAAAATTTTTCTTTCAAATATATTTAACTTTTAAAATTTTTCTTTCAAATATATTTAATTTTAAAATTTTTTCTTTCAAATATATTTAATTGTCAAAAACTTTCTTTCAAATATATTTAAGTTTTAAAAATTTTCTGTCAAATATATTTAATTTTTAAAAATTTTCTGTCAAATATATTTAATTTTTAAAATTTTTCTCTCAAATATATTTAATTTGAAAAAATTTTCTTTCAAATATATTTAATTTTGAAAAAATTTCTTTCAAATATATTTAATTTTAAAAATTTTTCTTTCAAATATATTTAATTTTAAAAATTTTTCTTTCAAATATATTTAATTTTAAATTTTTTTCTTTCAAATATATTTAATTTTCAAAAATATTCTTCAAATATATTTAATTTTAAAAATTTTCTCTCAAATATATTTATTTTTTTAAAATTTTGCTTTCAAATATATATAATTTTTAAAATTTTTCTTTCAAATACATTTAATTTTCAAAATTTAAAAGAAAAATTCTTTCAAATATATATTTACTTTTAAAATTTTTCTTTCAAATATATTAAGTGACCCTACCCTTTCTTTTACTCATCCATTCGTAACCTCGTATAACGAAATAAAAGTGAATAGTAATACTTAAAAGCCGCACGAAAATTAAGAATAAAAACTCCTTTTAACAAAAAAAAATTAAATATGGATAACTATGCCAAGAAGAAGTATTTTAAACACGCCCGGTGGGACTCGAACCCACAATCGCCTGATTAGAAGTCAGGCGCCTTATCCATTAGGCCACAGGCGCTACTTAAATAGAATATTCTTTATAGAATAATCATCCAATAGAAAACTGTTGACAATCATATCAATTTATTGAAGAAGGAGGTCATGGTTGCCGATTAAAAGGAAAACTAAGTTAAAAAGGTATAATATTTAAGCACGGGATTTGTAGCCTTTGAGCTTGATGTAACCAAAGTTGAAGATGGAGTTATTGCTTGAAATAATGGAGATTGAGTTGTTGCTAATTAAATCAAAGATAGAGTTATTCTCGAAAAGATTGAGATGGAGGTTGAATTATCAAATTACATGTTATAAAGAAATTGTTTCATGGACATGTATTTATTCATAACAAACGACTGAGTTATTGACAACTGTAATGTAAATTCAACTTGTTAACATGTTAATTGTAAATAAGCCTTGAAACACATGTTTATAAATATGTAAATATTTGTAATAAAAAATGGAAAATTTCTAATAAATTTTATTCATATATTTCCTACCAATTACTTAAACTTATAAATTCTTTCATATATATTTTTTATAATTATTTTTTGGTTATCTTTTAAAATGAGGTTAGCTCTAGAGATGAGAAGAAGCCTAAATAACCTAAAATACTATGTTGAAAAATTTCACAAATTGTTATATTATTAAACGCTAAAAGGGTCGTCTAATGATTTTACAAAATGATTAACAATAATTTTTTTTACAACAGCCAATAGATGCAATGTGTGAATCATAGATAAAGATAATGAACACTTTAATTTTTATACTAACTCATCCCTGATCTAGGGTATGTCCAATTTTTCAATTCAAGTTGATTAGGGTTCCACTAAATAAAATAAGTGTTTATAAGTTGTTTTTGTTAATTCTACCTCACAATGTTTAATAATGTGTACACAATGTCTTTTTAGTTTAAGTACACAAAGTCTCTTTAGCCATACGGAATTTTACAATAGTTATTAAATGTTGCCTCTCCTAATTTTGGAGTTAAACTACTATAGTTTAACTAAGCAATAGTTACTAAATGTTGTATTTGTAAAAAGTTTTTGAAACACTATTTAAATAATCATTTCTTGTGTTTCCTTCTATTTCAGTTGCTATTGTAGTTAACTTCAAGGGTTAGTTCCTCGCGGGACTTAAGAAAACAACCTTAATAAATGATGGAAAATGAAGGATACGTAGTAAATCGTCCTCCCTTGTTCAAGGGGGAAATGTTTGACTACTAGAAGCAACTGATGATTGATTTCCTTGAGTCCTTGATGAATGCATATTTATGCCGTGATTTAGCCTTTAATATTGAATTCTTGATTGATTTTTGTACTTTAAAAGAATATATTTTCATGAAGATTTGTTATAATTGGATTTATTTAGCATGTGATACAAAAACATGTTAAAAATAGCTTTTTAGTTGCATAAATGTTCTTTGGATATTTTGAGGTGTGTTAGTACAACTATAACTTGAGTTCATTAAAATGTTGAAATAAATTTGTTAAACTTTCATGATATCTTAAAGATAAATCTAAAAATACAAATAATCAAAACCACAAGAAGTCAAGCCAAGTATAGCATGAAAAAGTGAAGAAGTTTGGCTAAATGAAGATGAGAGAACAGACAACAAAAATTGGATCTTGAGATTTTCTCTATTTTTTTTCTACAAAAAATGACTTTAATAATTGATAAATATTTATGATAAAGGATAATTTGGGGAAAATATATCATAAGAAATTTTATTTGATATTCTTAAATAATTATCTTATTTAAATATATCTGTACATATCAAAAGATAATATTTGCCAAATGTTTTTAAATCTAGCAAAGATCTTCTCAAATATTTGTAGATCTCCATAATAATCAAATATATTTTGAAGATAATGGATTATTTAGAAGATAATTGGAGGAAATTACATTATCAAAAAGAAGATTATATAAACAGAAAATGTAACATCCCAATTATATAGGAATTATATAATATAAGACGTCATCAAGTATAATACGATAAAGCAGTTAGGACAAGTGATTAGGGCAATAGGATTACATTTATCCTTCCAAAAGAGCTAGGAAATTAAAACTTGAATTACAAAAGAGTAGAGTATTTCAAAAGAATAGAAATAGGTAAATCTATAAGCTCCTAGGGTACTCAAGAGCATTGACACCCTCCAGCTCCTACTCCACAGATGCCTCATCTCCCTCTGCTCACATCCAAGTGGATGATCATCGCAAAAGAAAACACAGAAAAAGAAGGCACAAACACAAACAAGCAAGGGTGAGCTAGTTATATAAAAATCATACAACCCATATCAATTTAACATTTATATAAGCATGTAACAATCAAGTATTTCAAGCATGCAAGGATCATAACACAATACAAACTAGGATCGAATGCATTATCCTGATACCAATGACCGACCACATGATTTGACCATCCGGACTAGTATGAAATGTCAAGTTCCAGGGGTTTGTGCACCCGGGTGATGTAGTAACTAGAAAACCATCAGCTGCCACCCGAGGTTAGTCCGTTATAACTCACCCAAGAACCTATGGGCTAGGACCTCCTGCTATTCTCACCACATGACTCATCACTCTCTACTTGAGCATGGATGATCATTAGAATGTCAGGATAAACCCCATAAGGACACTCCGCCCATTCATACGGTCAATCACAACAACCACAGGACACCACCATGTAACCTCCCTTGAGGATCATGGAATTACGTCCATCAACCATACTTATAACCAACCGTGACCCATATGAAACCATATACATATAACCTTTCACTTTTACATTGCATACAAACATATACATAATCTCAACAATATACATTAATTCAATCATCACAAGTTATAAAAGTAATAGCTCCATAAATTTAATGTAAATTTCTCAATACCAGAATCTTTATAATTTATTTCCAATGCCTAAACTCCTATACAATATATGTTATAATAATATTAAATGATGTAATACCCTTCAAGCATTTATAAAACACCAAAAATTAATTTAATATTACGTATATATAATACGTATATATATATATATATATAGCCACTGCATACACCAATTTACATATATAATATAATATATAATATGTTACGTATATAATATGTTACATATATTTAATATATATACTATGTTACGTATAATATATATATATATATATATATTAATATATTAATATGTTACGTATATATATAATATATCTATATATATATATATATATATTAATAATATAATATTATTGATACGTATTACTTCCGAATAACTTACAATGCTCCCTTAATTATGAAAGGGCCTGTTAAATTATTCATTACCACAGAATGTGTGCTCCCAACCTTCCCTCACTACCCAAAGGGCTGCTTTATGATCAGGGATGTGTCAACTCAGGTTTTTAAGTCTCCTCTATCCTACCAACAAGGAAAGACTCTCAACCAGTTTTAATTAATTTAATTAAGTTACCTAAACTAGTTTGTTGTGCTTTAAACCTCAAACGCCCAATTTTTATATTTTACCCCCCTCTCACAGTACTCTGAAATAATACTCATGCATCCAAGTACTACCCAAACAATGTTAATTAAAGTCTCACCCAAAGCCTTTCCAAAACATCATCAATCACAGTCAATAACTCATTCAGAAACAATTAGATTCATCAAACATTCCACAAGCCATCAATCACAGTTTTATAATTTCAACACATAACACCAGTTTTATAATTTCAACACATAACACCCAATATTTCTTAATCGTAACAGAAAATTCCAAACAACATGCCAATCAAATTATCATACATACAGAGCATATAATATTAAATCAAATAAACATAACCAGCTCCCCTTACCTTAAAGTTGAGCAGTCGAGCACACAACACAACTTTCAACAGTATCCTACCCCGGGAAGAACTTAAGCAGTGCCCTACAACCATCACATTGGTGATGAGAACAACCCTTATAGCTCAAACTTGACAGGAATTGGAAAGAGGACAGTTCTAATTGCACAAAAGCAATAGAACCATAAGCCCTAGATTTCGAAAATAGCGGAGAAAAGAGGAAGCCACTTACCGGCTGAAGAACGTAAAACCTATCGGATGGTTTTGAAGCTCTCTACGAGACGGTCGCTAGGGTACCACCTAACAGAACATGCAATGGCTAAATCAGTGTGGAGGCTAGAGAGAAGGCAGAAAAGAATTTGGGAAAAGGGGTTTTAGAGAGAGAAAGGAGAATTGGCAAATGAACTTCAGCTTTTTCTTTTTAGGAGAGCCCCCTTACCAAGGTCATGAGCCCAAATTGCTAAAGGTTTGGCTGCCACAATTAAGGCCCAATAACCCTGGGTCCAAATTTTTAGGTCCTTACAGAAAAGCCCAAAACAGAACCCAATCTAATTCCTATATAAAGAGACTGAGGAAAACACATTAGGGGAGCTGAGGAGTCCTTTGGGGGTTCAAATTTTGTCTTCTCTATTCTCTCACGTTCTCCCCCCTATCTTGTTATATTTTCATGTTATTTTTGTATTCCATGGAGTGTTGCGAATAATTGAATGGATTGTTGAGAATGTACTTTGATTAAAGGTGACAACTTTAACAACAATTAATCAAGAATGTATTTTGGTTAATTATCTTTTTACTTAAGAGGGAAACAAATAGACATGATTAAGCACAGTAATAATTAACTGAGAATGTACTTTGATTAAATTTACTATGATTAATCTTCAAAGTTTTTGTTTTTAATTGTTTAACAAGAATTTATCAAGAATGTACTTTGGCTAATTATCTTTTTACTTGATATAAGAGGTAAACAAATAGACATGATTAAGCACATTTAACTGATAATGTACTTTGATTAAATTTACTATGATTAATCTTCAAAGTTTTTGTTTTTAATTGACAATGCATTTTGGTTAATAATGAGAATGACAACAAATTAATTGAGAATTTACATTGATTAATTTGAAAATATAAGACAATAATTAATTGAGCTATAATATGTAGATAACCAATGATGAATCATATTTTGAAAACGTAGTAAAATCAACCTATTGTTTTTATCTTTTTAAATCCTTTTATAATTTTATTTCTTTTTATCTTTTTTTATTTTATTCTCTAATCTTTTATTGATCTTTATCTTTTTTATTATTTTTGTTTTACTAACCCTTTTATATAATTTTTATAAGAACTAATTTGTTATGAATCAATTCTATGTTCGTTAGGAAACAACTTATAGTTGAATTTATGTTTTCTATTTTGTTGGCTACTGTTTTAGCAATATTGAAATTGTTATAGTTTAGTAATATTAATTTGATCAAATCAACGACATTATCTTCTTTATTATTTTCGTTTTACTAACCCTTTTGTATAATTTTTATAAGAACTAATTTGTTATGAATCAATTCTATGTTCGTTAGGAGACAACATACGGTTGAATTTATCCTTTCTATTTTGTTGGCTACTATTTTAGCAATATTGAAATTGTTATATTTTAATAATATTAATTTGATCGCGTCAACGACAACATTATCAACGAGACTATAAATACATTAATTTGAATAGTATAACAAAAATATATTAGATGAGTCATTCTATACGTTGATTACATAAGTTTAGGAATACTTTGATTAGACGAGTTGTCGATGAATTGATTAGACCAGTCTAGCAATACACATTAGACAAGTCATTCATATATTGATTTGAAGAGTTTAACAATATACATTAGACAATTTTTTTCATACATAGATTAGACAAGTCTATTAATACACATTAGATGAGTATGTTTATTCACACTATTAATATTCCAATTTATATTAGACGAGTATGTTCATACAATAATTAGACAAGTTTAACAATACACATTAAACGAGTCTATGCACTAATTAGACAAGTATTTTATGCATAAAACATAAAACAATTAATTCCATGCATTAATAAGATGAGTATAAGAATACACATTATGTGAGTCTATCCACACACTGATTAAACGAGTCTTGCAATGCACATTAGATGTGTTTGTTCATTCATTGTTTAAATGAGTCTAGCAACATATATTAAATGGTTTTGTTCATACATATATTATATGAGTCTATTAATACACATTAGACAACTTTATTCATTCTTTGATTAGACATGTCTTGCAATATATATTAGACGAGTTTGTCCATACACATTATACTAATGTAACAATATGTAAGGAGGGACAACACACACACATACACATAGATCTCCATACAGGTAAGATATTGTCCCCTTTGGATTAAACCCTCACGGATTTGCTTTTGGTACCACTAAAAAATGCCTCTTACCAATGGAGGTATCTTATGTGTATATAAACTCATCTTCCCACCTCCCCTACAGGTCACTAGACCTGAACCATGGACTCTGATACCATTTGTAACGAGGGACAACACACACATACACATAGATCTCCACACTGGTAAGATATTTTCCGCTTTGGGCTAAACCCTCACAGATTTGCTTTTGGTACCACTCCAAAAGGCCTCTTACTAATGGAGATATTATGTGTATATAAACTCATGTCCATCTCTTATTTTATTCGTTGTGGAACTTTGTTTGTACCCAACTATATAAGGGATCGACACCACTCTTTACCCAAAACCTTAAGACAATGGGTTAATGGGTCTTTCATCTTTATATACTGCTCTACTTTCTCATTTCTATCCAATGTGGGACTTGGACTCACACTTGGATTCCCAACAATCTCCCCGTCAAGGGTGAGTCCCTTCCACATAGGTACACTCCGCCTCCAGCGGAAACATTCCCAACCAACTTTCGGTATAGGGATCATTATACTCGTCTGAGCCGGTCACTAAGACAAACCATCGGCTCTGATACCACTGTTGGGTCTTTCGAGGAGGAGGTTCCCTGTGGGTTACACAAACACCAATACCATCTGAGCCAACTATATAAGGGATCGACACCACTCTTTACCCAAAACCTTAAGGCAATGGGTTAATAAGTCTTTCATCTTTATATACTGCTCTACTTTCTCATTTCTATCCAATGTGGGACTTAGACTCACACTTGGATTCCCAACACACTACACATTAAGTCAATATATCCATAAACTGATTTATATTTATAATGAATATACTCAACATATTTTTGTATAGTTTACTCTTTATATTTTAGAGAATTTACTCTACCATTTTTCACATATTATATTCTTTTGTATTTTTATAGGTTTAAACCCTCATTTGGTCCTCGTATTTGTGTGTCAATCTCAAGTGGGTCATCACTTTTTTTTCGGTCTCAATCGGGTCCATAAACTTGTAAAAATGAGCCAATTAAGCCCTCTCCGTTAAGTTTTCATTGACGCCGTTTAATTGTGATGACGTGGTCCGCACATTATATGCTGATGTATAAATATTATATTAGGTGGAATTTGCTATTTAAATAAAAAGTGTTTAACATGGCACAAATGTAATTATTTCCTTCCTTCTCCTTTTTCTCTTCACGGTTGAGAGAAAAGCTCTATAGTTCCTCCGTCAACGGTCGTCACCAGCGCCATCGGTCGCCGCCAAGCTCGCGGCCGGTCACAACTGTATCGTTTTGAAAGACGTTATACCAGGGACGCAGAGGAGACCTGAGGAAGAAAGGGAAGGGTTGGTGAGGCGTGCGTGGGGGATCGACGCATTCGGCGAGGGCGACAGGGACCTCGGCGCGTAAGCCATCGAGCTCCTTTTTCTTGGTGCTGAGGAAAGCCCAAAAGCGGAAGGGTTAGCGGTTGTTGAGTCAATGAAAGGTGTTGATCAAAGTAATTTGAAACGAAACGGTAGTGGTTTTGGTTCATCATCCGGAGCAAATCTCAGGCCCCCAAATCGATTGAATATTGTTGTGCCTGTTAATCAATTGGGTTGCTGAGAATCAGAAACCCTATGGTATACCACCCTCAAACCCTAATACGAATATTTCACCTTCTTCAGCCTATCCTCAGTTTTTTTGCCTCCCAATCCCATTCCAATTCGGTTTCTCAGCGTTTGGGTTCTCCCAATTTGAGTTCTGTTTCATCCCATTCTAGGTCTCTGTCTCAGCCTTCTGAATTTGTTTAGTGTATACATGAATTTGGATAACATTGATACTCTGAATTTTTCTGGCCAGATTACACATTTGTCAACACCCAATTAATTCTTTTAATTTGTTAGTTTGAGCAGTGAATGGGCTTCATTTGTGGTTGATAGGATTTTTGAGATGGGTGCTGTAAGTTTTGGTATTAATGTCTTGCTTTCTAATGCTTATGCTGCTGTTGGGAGATGGGAGGAGGCGGTGAGAGCGAGAAAAATGCTGAGGGATTAGGGAATAAAGAAAGAAACTGGTTTGAGTTGGGTGGAGGAGGGTAACAGGGTTCATACATTTGCTGCTGGGGATAGGTCTCATGGGAAGACCAAGGAAATTTATGAGAAGTTGGAGGAGCTGGGAGATAAAATTGTGAAAGCTGGGTATGTTGCAGACACGTCTTTCGTGTTAAAAGAAGTGGACGAAGATGAAAAGAGTCAAATTATAAGGTATCATAGTGAAAGGTTGGCCATAGCGTTTGGACTTATTACTTTTCCTCAGGAGCGACCTATCAGAGTGGTGAAGAACTTGCGTGTTTGTGGTGATTGCCACACTGCCATCAAGTTTGTGGTGACCGGCGGCGAGCTTGGCGACGACAAGTTTGGTCCCTTTAAATATAGTTCTCCACGTGGAATGGTTGATTATACAACAGAAAACTCATTCAATTTAATACACATTGCCACCTCAACTAAAAAAAATTACAGCTCAGTAGACGGCGTCAATGAAAACTTAACGGAGAGGGCTTAATTGGCTCATTTTTACAAGTTTATGGACCCGATTGAGACCTAAAAAAGAAACGATGACCCACTTGAGATTGACAAACGAGGATTTAAACCTATTTTTATATTTTTATACATATATCAACTTTCTAAACTTATAAATAATTTTTTATATTAATTTTGTTCAAAATTTAATTATAAACTGAAAAATATTATTATTATTTTATAAATGTCTAAATATCTTTTAATATAATATATATTTACTAAAAAAAAAAATACACAAGAACATCAAAGTAAACACAGATTTAAAATTAGTTTTGAAAAAAATAATATTCTGCGTTCGTTGGTATCTCCTTTCGCTTCTCATTGACTAGCCACTACAAAATGGCTCGCCAATTCCGAGATCCATTCTCTTCCATGTTGTTCCCTTGTTTCTGTTTTCCTCTGCAACTGAATTGGACCTTAGCTTCAACTTTGTTTATAATAAATATTAATGAACTAGGAAAATCAAATTATAATCAATTTAATTTTTTAATATTTCAAATTCTTCAATGGTTTAATCCTCTAAATGCAATCTTATAATTTTAAAATATAATTTATTATTTACATGAAAAAATGGAATTAGATTTTAATAGAAACATATGTACAAACCTATTTATAATTAAAGAAAAACATGTTTAGTGGTTTCTAATGCCCTAAGAAAGCAAAAATATTCATCTTCACTTTCACTCTTTCTGCTGCCACTGAAGTAAATATCCAAGAATAAAAAAACCCACTCACCCACCCAAACCAAAACCCTCTACTACTCTATCTCATTCTTCAATAATCACGCGCTAATCATCTTCGGGATTCATCCTTTATTTGCTACCTAATCAGGATTGGGACTCCGGATTCTTGTTCGTGTGGCATCCGATTTGATTTCCCATCAACAACGTTTTAATTATTCTGCAATTACTGTCAATAATTATTGGTATCTTTCTTATTTGCATATTTTTGTCACCCTTCATTCTTTTTTCAATGAAATAAAAATATGTGTACCATAGACAGCACCGTTGTGGGATTTTGTGTTTGGGTTCCGGTTTTTATCTTACCAGAGCTCAAATTCTGTTCCGAATATTTTTTTTATTAGAAGAAATTTCCCTCTGTAATAAACCATTTGGAAGGGTATTCATGCTACCCGTTCCAGTATGTGTTTTTCTCTAATAGATTTCTGTGCTTTGAATTTTGTTTTTGCAGACCTAGGTTCAGGAATCAAATTTCTCTTTGGGCGGTTGAGGACTTTCCTTTTATAGGGGTAAGTGTTAGAAATTGCATAAAGTTTGTTTATTCTCAGTTGGCTGTTGGTGTTAAAATGTCAATGGAATTGGAAGGGAGTCTTGGTTCAATACATGCTGTAGTAATAGTTGAGTTTATGATTATTGATTGTGGGGTTTTGTTGATTTCATTTTCAATCGTTCAGTGGGGATACACTTTTATGATACTGTGATGGTGAACTAGGCTTTGTTTTGTAATTGTGATTCCTGGATGCGTATAAAATGGGGCGATGAATTGAAATCATTGTGTATATTGTATTTTTTATTTTCGAAAATGTTTCAGAACCTTTAATTTGGTAGGGATTTTTATTTCAAGAATCATGTTAGTTCTTAGTTTGATATTCTTCACCCATGTTTTGCACTGTGCAATCTCTGAATAGGGATACCTTGCATTGGACTCTCTTTGACAACCAGGCAGTTATGCTTCTTGCTCTAGCAGTTTAATCATTGTTTAGAAACCAGCGTTGATACTTAATAGTTCCTAGAATTGATTCTCTTAAGTCCTATCCTGTTTCTGGTTGAAGGGAAATAATCTGTTTTTATCCTAGTCCTGTGGGTCTTGTTCTCATAACCGCGGTTGCGTTCAGTGCCCCTATTTTTGGGTCATATGGCTAGATCATTCAAGCCTATATAGCATTACCTTATCAATGTGTTGCAACAAGATGTTTCAGGGATGTTTTTTTTGCTGAATGATCTCTTCACTCCATTATGCGTGCAGGAACATCTGAATTCCTAGTCATTGATGGCTACCCCTAGTAAATCAACACAAATAACATCTTCTGACACTTTTGAACAGAAGGGTAAGACTATGAGTGAGTCAAATGCAGCCATTCTTCAATGTCCTTTAAACCAGCAACTCCATAGCTCCTTAGATGGCCCAGTAGCAATCCTTTGGGATATTGAGAATTGTCCTGTTCCAAGTGATGTACGGCCTGAAGATGTAGCAGGTAATATAAGAATGGCTTTACGGGTGCACCCAGTAATTAAAGGAGCTGTTATGCTGTTTTCTGCTTATGGGGATTTCAATTCTTTCCCTAGGCGACTTAGAGAGGGCTGTCAGAGAACTGGTGTTAAACTTATTGATGTTCCAAATGGGAGAAAAGATGCTGCTGATAAAGCTATCTTGGTCGATATGTTCTTATTTGCTCTTGACAACCCTCCACCATCCTCTATTATGCTTATATCTGGAGATGTTGATTTTGCACCAGCACTTCACATCCTTGGTCAGCGAGGATATACTGTTATTCTTGTCATCCCTGCTGGGGTGGGTGTTTCGTCTGCCCTATGCAATGCTGGTAAATTTGTCTGGGACTGGCCTAGTGTGGCACGCGGGGAAGGCTTTGTGCCTCCCTCAAAGGCTTTAGTGCCACCCCGTGGAGGTCCAATTGAGCTTGCTGGATATCTGATGGGGTGCCAAATCAATGACAATTCTGAAGTATTAAATGAAGAAGAAGCAATAGTTTATAGAGGTATGTCACAGAACTATTACAACTCAAGGGAATTTTCATTAGTGTCACAATCACTGTCTGAATACAACTGTGGCACATCGAACATGACATGCTTGCCGACAACTATGAGATCACACAGCCTTCCATCTGTATTCAATGATGTTCAAGGAGGGTCTATGATGCCTTCTGGTGATCAAAATGAATGCCAGTTATGGGTACAACCTGGGGATTTAAATGGCCTCAAGGGGCAGCTGGTAAGATTGATTGAACATTTTGGAGGATGCCTGCCTCTCGCCCGAGTTCCGGCAGAGTACCAGAAAATTTATGGGAGACCTCTTTATGTTGCTGAATATGGGGCAATAAAGTTGGTCAATCTTTTCAAGAAGATGGGCGATGCCTTGGCTGTGGAAGGGAAGGGGCATCGGAAATTTGTGTATCTCAGAAACTGGAAGGCAGGCCCAAGTGCTCCCCCTCTCTCTCTGGCAAAGAAAGACAAGAAGGGAAAGGGAACCCAGGAAGAGAATGTGAATGTTGTCACTGGTGGGTGCTCTTCAGATGAGTTTTCAGATGAAGAAAGAGTAGTCATAGAAGAACATGACGAAAGAAGTTGCACAGGCAAGGGCAATCAGGAGAGTGCAGCAAAATGTGAAGTCGATGACTGTGTTATTGAGCACTTCAAGTATGAGCTGCAAGAGATTCTAGTAAGCTATTCTTGTCGAATATTCCTTGGTTGTTTTGAGGCTATATACCAGCAGCGATACAAGAAACAGCTGGAATATCAGAGATTTGGTGTGGACAAGTTGGAGGATTTGTTTGAGAAAGTGAGTGATGTGGTGGTATTGCATGAGGAACCAGTAAGCAGGAAGAAGTTCCTGGCTGCTGTGGGTGGTTAGAAAACTTGGCAACGAATTGCTATTCGCATTAACCGTTCTGATGTTTTAATCTTATGCTGAGAAATTAGTTTTCTCTTTAGCAACCTCAGCCTTTTCAGGTCATTTATTCCTTAGAAGACTTGTAAAAATGATATGCTGGACATATGTGTTTTTTTTATAGTCACTGTCCTGCATGTATCTGAAACTTTCCCCTCGAATTGGTGTTTATTTTCAGTCTCTGAAACCGATTAGCTACTTGTAGGAATCGGGAGACGTGTACAAGTAATAGCTTTTGTACTTGTATCTTGTATCGTATTTCAATATACAATTCTTCCATGTTGATTTATTTTTATACTGATTACTGGTTGAACATCATACCTTTTTATGCTTCCTGTACCTTGAAGTTTCAGTGGGAATCATTACTGAATATCGTAATAAAACTTGTGTACTCGTTCTTTTAATATCAATGTTTACGGATATGCTTCTACAAATGTCAGAAGGCATTACAAAAATTGTGGCATGGGTGACCTGACTGGTAGCATAGGGAGAATCGTAGTCAAGAAAGATACATGGATTTATTTACTTTCAGCGTATTTGGAACTGCTTTGAGAGGCCCATTTGACGAAAAGAGTTCCGTTATAGACATCGCAGCTAGTTCTTGTTTTACATTTGTTTAATTTTGGACGTCAAAAATTACGTTCTCATTGTTTCCAAACACTCATGTATGCTAAGTTCACAGCTTCTCAATCAATATATCCCTTGCAAAGAGGAAATTTGCATGGATGACCATGATGAAATCGAAATCTGTTACTCTAAAAGGCACTTTGGTTTGAAGGGTTCTCTAATAAAAAGAAAATGAAGTACTATATTTCTCATTTCTCCCATGATTTTCATATAGACTTTCTCCTACTTCCCAAAAATCCACAAATTTGAAGTCAGAGTAAATGAGAAATTTAAAACTCAAGTCAACTTGAAGAATCTAACGATGTTTCACACAGAGAACATATTTGGCGGAGACTGTGGAGAGCCAGTCTCAAGTAAAAAACTTCTACTGCAATATGACCGGGATGTACTCGAAGATGAAGCAAGATATCTTCCCTCTCCGCTGTGAAACAATGCTTCATTTCTGAGCATTTTCCCCTTGCTTCTTCTGCCTCTGTGCTGACTTCCCTGACATTCTTCATCTTCAACAGTTTGTAGAAACTCACTGTGCATTGGTTCTGATGTTTCATACAGAAGCCTAAGTACCTGTTTTATTGAAGGCCTTGCCCTTCCTTCTCTATGGGTGCACCATGCTACTATAGATATTACTGTTTGGAGCTGATCCAAGTCAAAAGATTCCCTCACATTGGGATCTACTAGCTCCAATAATCTCGTATCTGATTCCATGTATGGTTGGGCCCATTCTACTAGATTCTTATTATCTTGAATGGCTCGTCTTCCTGTTACAATTTCAAGTAGTAATACCCCAAAACTGTATATGTCACTTTTCTCGGTGAGCTCTTGAGTAACAACATACTCAGGATCCATATAACCTGGAATTGAATTTAACATCCAAAATTAAGTATTGTCAATGATGAAGGTTTATAGCTGTAGTTCCCTGGATATAGAACCCTCCTTTAAATCACGTAAAAATCTAAAATCAGCTAAGTAAAATATAGTGAAGAAAAGAATTTGTTACCCGGAGTTCCCCGAATTTCAGTGTTTACAGGTTCAAAGCATACCGATCCATCTTTTGAAGCTTGTGCAAGACCAAAATCAGCTATCTGTGAAAATGATGTAATACAGGTATAAAGGAATTAGTTAACAATTGACAGCATCTTACCCTATCCATACATAAATCAAAAATTCTTTGCAATGTTTCAAACTCGGGCTGAAAAGACAGTGAATATTAACAGGTGAAATGCTGGCATACAGTGCGAAAATCATCCAACCTTGGCAACAAAGTTCTCATCCAGTAAAGTGTTGCTAGATTTAATATCTCTGTGACACAGAGGAGGATCGCAATAGAAATGGAGGTACTCCTGCACGTGAAAGAATGTGAGGTTAAAAAGTAAAATCCATGCATAAAGAGAATAAAGGATGAAAAACATTCAGCCACTCGATTTTGATAAGCTTGAAATTAAACCAATGGCAGTTATTACCAGGGCATTGGCCACATCAATGGCAATTTGGATTCTTGTTCGCCAACTTAAAGGTGTTTTACCAGGGGCTGTACAAATGAACAAAAGTATCTTACGTGAGATTAAGGGGTTAACAGGGAAAAGAAGCAATGATAATTATCTGTTTCCTCGCTATTCAAATGCTATAGTTTTGTTGCACATGTTGAATTGTCATGTTTAATATGGCTGAAGGTACTGAGTTAGAAAAAAGATGCAGGAAAGAAAGCACATAAGATCCACATAATGATACAAGCACAAGGGATGAAGATAGAAGTTCCATTTGTAATTTGACCAAATATTATCGAAAGTAGAATATTATTCAAAACAGTGAGCGTGAATGTATTTATTTGTTTTTTTTTAAGGAACAACAATCTATGGAAATCGAGAGGCATACAATGAAGATGATCTTTCAAGCTTCCATTTCCCATGTACTCATACAATAGAAACCTGCCATAGACATTCAGAAGAGTTTGATTCATTGGTATATATGTCGAAGAATATAAAAAACACAGAAACAGATACCTCTCACGTTTTTGAATGCAAAAGCCTCTCAAGGAAACAAGATGCCGATGGTGCAGCCGGGCAAGAAGCTCAATTTCTCTGCAGAACTCATCCTCTCCCTGCTCAGATATTCTGTTCATCCGTTTTACTGCTGCGACCAGGCCATCAGAAAAATCAGCTTTATACACAGTTCCAAATCCCCCTTGACCAATGATAGTACTAAAATCCTCTGTAGCCCTTTTTATCTCCTTGTAGCTGAATTTTCGGAACATAGATGAAGAACCTGCTCAACACACCCCAACCAGGAAGCAAAATAAGAAAAAATGGTGTGCTAGTTTCAATAATATATCACTAACAAGAATGATCAACCAAAACCTTACCTTCCTGAAATTTCCATGTTGTACAAGGTGGTAAGGTTTTCGAACAGGGTTTACCAAAATTATCAGGCTTGTCTAGCTCTCTGCTTTTCTGGCGAATTAGAACTATCAAGACTATGAGTGTGATAACAGCAACAGCTGTAACTGCAATAGCAATACCTGGAACTAACGTCAAACGATATGAATGATGCTTTCCCTTTAAAGGTGCACTTAACAATGGTTGACTTGGGCCATCAGAAACAGGTGGGCTTGGAGAAGCCTTAGGAGCAGGCAAGGATGGGGTTGACTCTAAAACTGGCATCACAGTTGCAAAAAAGCATGATCAGCTATAAAATTTTAGTTTATTGGTAACTATACACAGACTTCATTGCATTCCTGGAATGAATATTTATTGGTGTAAAAAGAAAATAATACACATGCTTCATTTGGCACACATTAATTGTTATAACTACTAACTAGTACCCTTTACACAGTTTTTTCAATGCGTAGTTTAGTTATACTGTTTTCTATCCTTGTCATTCATACCAATGGAAAGTATATGTGCAACAATTGCTTGTTTATTTAGAAGCAATTACAAAGAGGAACTACAACATTCTGAAGTAGAGATCTCATCCATTTTATTGGCTTTACATCATAATAAATCTCAAGGCCATAATCATTTAATCTATGCAGTAGAATTAACACGTGAAGGAACTCATTCACACAGTGACCTGAAGAGGGAGCAGATCAAACTGATTATCATTAGCTTTTTTACTTTATAAAATTCTTACCAGGAAGCTTGAGAAGTCCTTGAACCCCAAAGAAACAAATTGCAATGTCAATGGTAGATATCTCATCAACTTGGCTTGCTAATGCAGCAAAAGTGGCATCACGACATGTACTAAGTGTTATATTATCTTCAATTCCGATATGATGCAGATAACCAATGCCAGCATTTAAACACTTCTTACATTTACTTTCCTCTCCAAGTGGCGCTTTGCAATTTTTTGTGACCTCCGTAAATCTGGGGGATTGCAACATTTGGACAACACTAGTTCTCCCCTTACATTCATAATTAACAGGAATTTTTGTTCCGAAACCACAGAAAGCTGTTGCATTTTGTGCAACTCCATTAAGTTGCAAGGTTTGAAATATGGTTTGGAGGCAGATGTCAGTCGCATTTTGAGAGACCCCTAGGTTGCCTGTTGCATTAGCAAAACGAGAAACAGCAATTGCAACATTAGTATTGATGTATCGGCAGCATTTTCCTCTGTCACCATGGTTAGAGCATAGAGAGGATGCAAGTGTGAAGTTTGAACCAGTAAAATTCAAAGGGCAATCTGCAAAAGGAGGAGCAATATTAGACCATTAAACCACATTTAATCCTTCACCTGAATTGCCAACAATTTACTATAGTACAATTAAAAGATTGACTAGTCAAGCTGAGATTATTAATATAAGGATGGCAGTTTTGCTAACCATTACGCTAAAGGAAATGGATGGTTCAAGAATCAAAAGGGAAAAATTTACTATAAAATATTACTTCCAAATATTACCATTGCATCTCTACCATGATTTCCAATAAAATCTTTCTATTTGTTAATCATTTCCCTCATGGCAACGGTTAGAGAAACTGTAAAAACATATTCAGTTTCTGTGGAAGTTTTCAGAATGCATGAGATAAAAACTACACCACAAAACAGGTCCAATCTTAGTTCATTTCATGACATTCTTGCAGTATTAGTTTTGAATACATAGTTCTATGATTATTACTGTTTAGTCTTTACAGTCACAATATGTGCACCATGAAAGTTTTTGGCACCTTGACCATGTCATGATTCCCCTAGAATAAATCTTGAACATGTCAAAATATTGTGGAAGAGCGTCTATCTCAATAAAATGATTTTACTGCTTAGGTTTGCAGTGCAAGCTCTGGGCCTGATGTTCAATAGGCAATAGGTATATATTATATTGGAGTAAAGATATACTTTGACATATAATGGAATGAAAATGAACTTATTACAATTTTATGGATTTTTTTTTACTCGTGAGCATTCTTATAGGATGGTTACGGCGAGTTCTTCAATTCACTTATTTTCCTTTTGCTGTGGAAAACAATAAGATTGTACGTGATTTATATCCCTAAAATGCAAGCAAATGACTTTTGGACTCAAAGCACAAGCCAAATAAATACTGATCTGAAATTATAATTTAAATGAACAGATTAAAGCCCCTTCCTAGAGAGACGCTAAAATTATACCATCCTCTATTCATATTTTAAAATTACACTTTCCTCCCCTCAGATTAATAATATGTGCTACAATTTAGTCCATCTTTACTTAAAGAAACCTCTTAAGGTCAAATGTTTCTCTTTTACTGACTGTCAACATTGTTTGAAACTGATTTTGAATCTTTTACCGTGAACATTGAGAGTATAGAAGATTAAATGAACACTTTTAAGGAAGTTTCAAGTTAATAATATGAATTCACAAACCATCATTTCATTTACTGAAGTCCAAAAATTCATAATAATCACAAAATTAGTTATCAGTGATTGTAAAAATTGGAATAAAAAGAAAAACAAACTTAGGAGGCCAATTCACAGTTAATCATCCTCACACACACTAATTATACTAAAACGGGGTAAAGTGAAACACTTATTGATCTCTGAATAGAGATGAGTGTAACTTTTTAACTGAGAAGTTGCGGGATAAGGGTGTATTTTACATTAATTGAAGTAAAATAATAGGGACAGCAATGATGAAATTCTTGACAATTGGGAAAGGCGTTGTAACTATTCTATGTCACCGATAACATGTTTTCAATTTCATCAGAGTTCAAAACAGTTCCATTTTCTAGAGTTTATATACCAGTAAAAAGTACAACACAATATCGGATTTGCAGGATAGCCTTATCTATTTCTAATATAGGTTAAATGTGGCCAAATGCTTCTGCTTTCTGCTCTTTTAGAAGGTAAAAACTCAGGTTTCTCTATGGGCAAACCTAGAGCAGATGTGAATTTGTGATAAAAGCTTTTGCATATTAATTTCTGTTACCATTCAGGTGGTAAAAGCTTTTGTTGTACCACAATTCCATCAAGATATTTGGTCCTAAATGTGACTTTGGTGTAGAAAAAGGGAAGAGAAACAAGGTGAGAGAAATGTTAGTAACAAATTGACAATGTGCATAACTGTCCAGATTCATTAACACCTGTCAATCCTTTCTCATCACATTGAAGTTTCCCAATAACGGGGAAAACAATCATAACTAAGACCAACGTATAAATGCGCCAAGAACATCACCCACAAGTTCCAAGTGTTAGCATTATTAAATAGCCGTTATCATTAATTCCTACCTCGACACCATTCCTTACCCGTGATGGGTAAAAGACATATTCCAGAAATGAATGCAGCAGTTTGTGTACCCAGTATCGTAATAAGGCAAAAGGGTGGAAGATATTGAAGCAAAGCTAAAAAAGGAAAGAACTTTTGAAGGAACTAACCAGCCATTATGACAGGAAGCTGCATTCCAAGAAAAGCCAACATTCCCAACAAAGGGAGAAGCCCGTAGAGCATGGTGGAGTAGTAGGTAGAGAAGAAAGATGAGGACTTGAAAGAGTGTGTTTATGTGTATTGTGTCTTAACCACCCATTTTGGGAACACCATTCACCGTTCTGGCTGCTACAATAGGTTTTATTAGACTTTTCAGAAAGACCGGTGGGTGTGTGGGCGTGTGAATGTGTGCGTGAGAGAGAGAGAGAGATGGAGAGAGAGAGAGAGAGGGTTTTGTACTTTTGTTTGTTTGGCTCTGAATAAATGCGCACTGATGAGGAAGAACAACAATTTTAATTGATGCTTTCGTGGGGTATACCTTTATTTGTTTCATATTCCACAGTACACCAGAGGCTCTCCCTTTCATTTTTCTCATTCTTCATCAAACTTCTCAAAGACACTGCACACACCAAAAAGAAATTCATTCTTAATAAATATCAGTTTTTTAAATTAAATTTTAAATCTTTACGGTGTTTAATGGAGCACGTAATAAGACCAAAAACTATAATACACAGGTGAGATGTAAAATTCTCTCTTTACAAACGGTTGATTTGATAAGTGAGGAAGAGTTGAAACCAACACAAAGGAGAAAGACTTTGTGTGATGGTGGTGTTGCATTTATGAGGCTAAATTTGATTACTATTTGATTTTATAACGTTAATTAGATTAAGTTTACCATTTGAGTAGTTTATCATTTTAGTTTGATACCACACAAGAAAATCTGAAAATTTCACATGAACAAAGCATTTGTTACTAGAACCAAATTAGTTTAAAAGATTTATAAGCTTTCTGTAAATAATTTTGTTTATAAAAAAATGTTGGGAGCGTCGGCAGTGAGATTCTTTTCTTATGGAAGGTAAAAGTATAAAAAATGTTGAGTGTTTGTTATTGATATTTGGTTTTGTCTCATAAGTCTCCATCAGCATATGAATGATGGAAGAAAAATGTCATGGATTTAGTTGCAAGAGCATGTGAGCATGTGTGGGACCTATCACTTCATACATGTGCCTATATTATGTGCTTCTTCTCTTCTCTTGCCCTACAATGTCATCCTCCAATCCCTCCATATTCTCTTCAAATCAACCACTGCACATTTTTTTTACACTCTGGAAATCCATCCCTACCATTACCAATATAAAAAAACCAACACACCACGTTTCTTTAAAATCTAAATATTTACCATACATCCTTTTCTTCAAACTTTCCTATTAATGAGTTATATCATTCTAACATAAGTGAATTTTAAACCTAAGTTTCACATTAAAATAAAAGTGATTAAAAATTATTTGAAAAAAATTATAAAATTATTTTCTTAAAATTTTAAGTTAAAAATGATATTAATATTTTATGTAAATTAAATTCATAACCAATTGGTAATTTGTTATCCTCTTAAAAAAAACACATCAATTTCTTATAAATAGATATCAATTTTTTTTTATTTATTTTTAGTTAATGGAATACTTAATCCTCATACTAAAACTCTGAACATTCTTTTTCTTCTTCTTTCTTTCATACCCAAGTTTATATAATAAAAAACTTGTATGGGAATCCAACTTTTATAGCATAGTTGTTTCTGTTTGACATATGAAAAATCTCCGACTTATTTCATACAACACAAGAAATTATGAAAGTGTTACACTATTCATAGTCTTATTTTTCTATTCTGTTTACTAAATTAATATGCAATTTTGTCCAACTGGTTAATTAAATTTTAGTGTTTTTAATTTGGGTTGTTTTCATTTGTGTTAGGGTTATTTCTTCTTAATGTTCCCCTTTACTACTCAGTTATCATCCTTTTACAAATTTTGTCATTAAATTTCTTTTTAGTTTTGAAACTTTTGAATTACATGTACATTTTCTAATCTATTAATTTTGAAACAAAATGATAATGTGCCATAAAAAAATAATATAAGTCAAAACACGCTGTTTTTTGATAATAAAATGTCACTTCTTTTTTTTTTTACTTTCTACGGTCATACTTTAACATTTCGTCAGAACTTTGAGAAAAATTGATAAGGTGCGTAAAATTTCTTAAAATATAATAATAAAATATAAGAGTGATAAATAATGGGAAATGACAATAATTTATTGATAAAATACCAAATTAGGTTTTATTTTTTATTTATTTATTTTTATGTTTTAAGGATCCTTAGATATTTAGATTACTTTCATCAAAACAAGCGCAAGTTAAACACAATCTTACATCTATAAGTTACTTTTTTTGTAAGATTTCTAAAAAAATTGTTTCGATCACGTTTAAGTTGACATTAATGTATTTTTATAATTTTTTGTAGTATTTTAAGATTACATTTCTACCTACACACAAAAATACATTTGTATACTTATCCAGATATAAGCATATCGATTATTTGAACATTAATTTATCATTTTAAGATTTTAGTGATGCATTATTAAATTATTTACTTATTTTTATAGGTGTGCAACTTAACTTCAATAAGTTTGTCTTTGGTGAAAACTATGGTAAAAACAAACAAATAATTCACTTATTTTTTTAAAATGTTAAATAAAATAAGGATGTTAAAATACTATATATTATTTCTTATCAAATGATGAATAGTAAACTGTTAGTTGAATTAAAAAGGAAAATGTAATCTTTTCTATTTTGAGAGCATCTTTTGGAGACATGTTTTGCGAATAGATATTTCCTTAAAAAATTAGAGAAAGAAAAGGACAAACTTCATTATTCATTTGCCAATTAACGAAGTTCAGTAAAGCAATTCGAAGTGTGAATATTAAAGTATGAATTAAGAAATGTTAATATAGATTAGTGTGCAAAATCAAATTGTTTGGGGAAAGAAAAATGCCAAGAAGACCGGATCAATAAAATACATTACTGCTATTTGACAGCATGTGTGCCAGCTATTCTTATCTGTTTTTGGCGTTCAAAATTAAATTATTTTTTATTTTCAATAATTGGACTCAAAGTGTTTTAAAACTACGTTAAAAATAAATTCAATTCTACTTTTATAGAACGGTTTTTGTTTTTTAAATTTATATTTTAGAAAAAAAAAACTAAATTAAAAAGGTTATCTTCGTTAGTGTTTTTTTTTTCTCATTACTATTCTTATTATCGCAGTGATTATAACGATAAAAATATATTTATTATACGTGAAATAGCCTAAATGGTTCTCTACTGGAAGATAGAAATATATTTATTATTATTTCACAGATCTTAATATTCTAAATCTCCTTCCACTCAAAATTAAGAATAAAGTAAATTTGTATTTATAGATAAATTAAGGATACTACAATATTTTACATTGATATAAGGATAAGAATATATATATATATATATATATATATATATATATATATATATATATATATATCCATCTGATTTTTATCTATACATTCGTTTTGATTTAAATTTCTTAGACATTCTTAATTTATTAGTATATTTTAAAATTTATAAAATTATAAACTTTCTTTCACTGTTGTTGATATCGAAGAGAAGAAATTTTGTGTTTTTAACTTTTCTCTAAAAGAAATATTTAATGAATATTTATTGATATGAGTGCAGTTATAATTATATTTATGTACATTAGAATGAAATATAGATTTTATACACGTTGAGTGTAAAGACAGGAATCAATATAGAATTTACTTAAAAAACGAGGATGAAGTTAGTCAAAACTCACATCCACTCATACTTGTCACCCTGGCCAAAACCACATATTTAGTGTTCACATATTTATTGTGCTTCTTCATGTTTAGGTGTTGAGAATCACAATATTCTATAATTCTTACATGCTCTAGAATAATATATTGCTTGTTATTCTTTCTTTTACTTCTATTTATCAATTAGTAAAATTCAATATTGAATAAAATATTTTGTACAAATATTAACATGAAAAAATCACATACAAGTCAAGAAAACCCATTAAATAATTCATAAACTTATTAAATGTGTATCATATACACCATCATCGACAGATGAAGTCGAAGTGGCTATCGAAAACATCTAATAATAAAGATAAAACATTAACATCTTAATTACACATTAACATCTTAATTACACATTAATAAGCATCGAAACTAATGATTATATTGGATAATAACTAATCAAAGATCAAGAATATATCACTACAATGGCAAAAATATCCGGATAAAATTAGTCATGGATAGTTGATATCATATTAGTCATACACTTAAGTATTCATTATCTGGAAAAAATTAATATAAAAATTTAATTTATATTTTATTAATTTAAATTTAATTTAAATTAAATATTATTTTATAATTAATTTAATTTATATTATATTTTATATTTTCTTTTGTAATTTTATTTAAGGTTAAATATGTTTTTGTCCCTCAGTTATCATGCGATTTTAGTTTTCGTCCCTCTCTGAAACTTTGATACACTTTCATCCTCTTCTTTTAAAAAGTGTCATATTTAGTCTTCCATGACTAGCAGAGTTAGTTTTTTTCTGACGTGGCTAACGGGTGCCACGTGTAAGGCTAATTTGAATTTTGTTTGTGATTTTAATTAAAATTAAAAAAAAAAATATTAAATTGTAAGGTCAAAATTGGAAACCTTTTCTTCTTGCTCACTGGTTCATCCTCATGGGGACACTCTTCCCTCTCCATCTTCAACGCAGTCATGGCCAACATCATGACAGAAAAACTCATAAGAGGGTTCAACCTCTTCCCCTAAAGACCCGAAAGACCCCATCAGCAAAGCTCACACTTGCATGGTTTTTTTTTACGCATCACACCATGCATGCTTACATCACAACAAATATAATTCTTAGACTAATTGATGAGCATTTTCAAAACTAATTTCAAAAATTTTTATTTGAATGTTTCTATTACTAATTCATGGTAAAATTCAATATACTTGTTTTTCCCAACATAATAATTATAAAAACATTATTTCACCTCAAAACTAAATTACGAATCTAGAATGAAAATAATGAACATATATTTATCTAAAATCACTTCAGTTGATTGTTGAATGTGATTCTGGAAACATGATGCGAGTTCAAACAAACAATTAATGTGTCTGTGATTTGGGTAGGGAATTTAAGGTGGGTTCAAGCAATGGAGTGGTCTGGTCAAAAAGAATTTGGGGCGTCTTGTGCGGTCCCATTTTTGATGGATGGTGAAGAAGCACTTCTTCAACATGACAAACTTCCACCATGAAATTGGGATAAGGAAAACTGGAATTTGGGAAATTTAGTCCAAAAGATGACATTATGCTTCATTTGCTTCTTTTTCCAAATCAAACTCCGATTCCATTCAAAGCCTCTCATACGCCCGAGTTTGCTCCCATTGTTGTTGCCAAGGCTGCCTCTAAGAGGTTTCCCAATCGGACTTCCACAACTACGTCATTCCTATCGCCAAAACCTACCATCGCTTCGAGGACATCTGTAACCACACCTCCAAGGAACAAATCAACGACCTCGCCAATGTCGTTGCCGCCTCTAAGGTCCCTGCGCTCTACTTCAAGGAGGACTTTTGCCTCGAGGACAGAGCTATGTTCCGTGCCGCCTTCCCCTTTGCCAACGTTGCCAAGAACCTCGCGCTGCAAGAGAAACTCTCACACTACCTCGATGTTGTGGACCTCCATCTCATGAAGGAGATCTCGCTCCTCTCGTCCTCATTCTTCAAGACGCAGGGCAGCTGTAGGATCTCGATCCGCTCATGACTGTTGGACCTGATGTTAGCCATGGCTGCCTTGAAGATAGAGAGGGAAGAATGCCCCCATCATGGTGAACCCGTGAACGAAGAAGAGAAGGTTTTCCGATTTTGACCATACAATTTAATATTTTTTCTTTTAATTTTAATTACAATAAGAAACAAAATTCAAATTAGCCTAACACATGGAACACCGTTAGCCACATTAGAAAAAAACTAACGTTGTTAGTCATGGAGGAGTAAACATGACACTTTTTAAAAGGAGAGGGATGAAAGTGTATCAAAGTTTCAGAGAAGGACGAAACTAAAATCGCATAATAGTTTAAGACTAAAAACATATTTAACCCTTTTATTTATATTTTATGTTAAACATTTATAAAATATCTTCTTCTTTTTTTATATATTTCCGGGTATCCACAAGTACCCTCGAGTTTTAAAATACCCGCAAATATAGTGGAATTCTTCTGCGGAGGAGACTGAATGTAGCTTACTTGGAGCGAATCGATATAAAAACACTTGTGTAATTATCTTTTCTCTTATCTAAATGATCCTCTTACAAAAACCTGTAGTTGCATTTTACTTACAAACACAACAATCTTCCAAGCTAAATGATAATTTTTCATAAAGGAAGTTCTTTAAAAACACTTGGCAATTATCTCTTCTCTTATCTAAACTATCTTCTTACAAAAACCTACAGTTGTGCTTTACTTCCAAACACAATAATCTTCTAAGCTAAACAATAATTTTTCATAAAGGAAGTTCTTACAAAACATTGCAAGATATATTCTGAATAGCACGACAAAAACTACTATTGTTTATTCATATTTATCAAGTCAAGCGTCTAAGCTTTTAAAAGAAAATTTTAGAGCTCGATAATGTACTATATTAGAAGGGTTGCAAAAAGTTTGTCATTAACAATATTCAACCCCCCTCTAGTGTTTTTCAGGTACTTCGAGAGTGACTACTCTCGAAATAGTACTTATTATTGTTGTTACTTGTTTTTATTGGATTGAGAGTTCACCATTGGACCAAAAGTTATGGTTAATAGTTAGGACACACCTCTTTCTACTTTTTATAGTGTACCATTTTAAATGTCATGATTTGATTATAACTTGGCCCACTTGACCTACACCATGGGAAAATTGATGCATTCTATAACAAAATTTTGCTTTACAATTGTTTTACTAGAAATCAAATTCTTTGATTATGAATGAACCCATTGGTCTACACCAAGAAATATATATGGAACATGAAATAGTCTCTCTTTAAACAATTTTTCAGTGAAAATCAAACTTAAAACCTTAAATCTAATACTAATTGTTGAATCAATCACTTACCACTAAACCAAAATTATAGGTCATAGCCATAACATAATTCTTTCTAGTTATGAGTATATCATCCCAAGTGTAATTTGATTGACTCGATCCACTTGACTTATTATAACATATAAAAATTTATAATGTAATATTTTTCATACATAAGCATTCTACTCTTTATAAATTATATAAATATTTTGTTATTATTTTTAAATAACATAAAGAAAAAAAAAATGGAAGGGGGTAGGAGCTTATCTCGTACTAATTTATAAGCGTGCTTGGTTAAAAATCTGAAAGTAATTAATACCTATAATGAAAGTAAATAAAAAAAATTAAGTATGGCTATAAATAGGAGGGATTTACGTAAAAAGATAAGGAGAAAGGGAAGAAAGAGAATGAAAACATGGAGAAGAAAATCAAAAGAGAAGAAAAGTAAAAGAAAGAGGAGAAAAGAGGGAAAAAATAATTTTAATATATTAGTCTCTAATTTCATTATATTTATTTATTTATATTTGTATTATTTATATTTATGTTAATGACGCTCCTAATCTCATTGTATTTATTTATTTATATGTATATCCAATTATGTACTACTTATATTTATTTATATTTATCTTTAATTACATACTAGTTATATCTGTTTATTTATATTATTATAGGTTTTTTAGTGATAGAAATGAAACAACGTGAGAACCAAAGTTCGATTTTGATTTTAAATGTGGTAAAAAGAACCTAAAGTTTTTACTACACAATATATTTTTATAAATAAACATTAGAAACCAAATAAAAAGAACATTGATGCAAATTTATGATTAAACTTCCCCATATATGGTCAGAAATGAAAATGGAAAGAGTAGCAAAAGCCAACAAAAATGTATAAATGAATCCCTAAACCACCATCATTTGGTTGTTAGAGATCGATCATAACTCGCAAAAACATTTTCGTTATTTTTCTATAATGAAAAAAGAAGAAGGAACCATGATTTTAATTTATAAAAAGAAATTTACATCAGACTTTCTATTATCAATGTAAAATATATAATTTATGTCAAACACTACAAAATCCAACATAAATTATATGTTTCACGTCAAATACTCAAACCTACGACATAAATCATTTTTTTTTATTTATAAAACGGTTAGTGTGATTTTTTTTATTATGAAGTCATTCATTATCAAAAATAAATTAGGTGAAGTAAATCACTAGTGATAGTAACACGAAAAATATTCAACTCTATATTGTTTTTAACTTGTTATCACAACTTTAATAAATATTGTTTTTAACTTGGTATCACAATTTTAATTAAGAGGACCTAAAGTTTTAACCATAACCTCATTTTATAGGTTAAAAAAATTGTAAAATATATTGTATATATTCTCAACTCAAACAAAGACTATCTCCAGGTTTCTTTTAAACATAAATAATTTTCACGAGATTAAATAACTATGTATAAACTCTTTCACAACTTCTTTTATTTCTATGTTGCTAAATCAAATTAGAAATCTTAATTTCAATTACTTGCTACGTATATTATGAGTCATGCTCAAATGATAGATAATAAAATTTAAATTAGATTAGCACAATTTTTTTTCTTGACTCTTTAATTTAGTTCAATATGAAAAATATAATCCCACGCCCCTAATGCACAGTGACCAGGACCATCACGAGTTTCATTGTTTTCTTTTTCTTTTTTAATTTTCTAGTTTATCTGGACTGTATTGTATATTAGAATAAAGTTAAATATTAAAAAATAAAAAATAAAGATTTAAAATTAATTCATATTTTTTATAGGTTCCCTTACGTTATAAATATAGTAAATATCAAATAATAATAGATGATATTTTAATTCATAGAAACGATAATTATAGATTATGCCCCTAACATAAACTTTATATGAACGTTATATATAAACTAATTTTTATATTTTTATATGATTGTAAAATATTTTTCTTTTGAAAAAAAAACTACACAAGTAAATCAGCCCGCTAGACCCAAAGACTAAAATTACCTAAATTGGCCCAACAAGTCTTTTGAAAATGTACTATAAACCTGTTACTATAAGCTATACCAAAATCACAAGGACATTCAATTTTATTCAATTTTTTTATAACCAAACATGTTAATTATGATATTATTAATTATTTTGGAAACAATAATTGTTCGTCCCCTCGTAATTGAATCTTCGAGCTAAACGTTTGTCGATTTTGGTCAATCAAACATTTATAACGAAATTATTGTTCTACAAAATCTTAATGCAAAATAACTCTTTCGGTAATGTATCTTCTAGTAAAATCATAATTTCAATGGCTAATCTATATTCTCAAAGGTTAAACATTTCAAATTTTAATATTTATGAGTTAGTTAATTAATTAATATATCAAACTTACACATATACAAGGGTGCATATAATTAATTTGAGCATTTGTTTACACCTTTTCTCTCATTTAAAACTCTAATATTCAAATTACATTTTACTCTTCTTTTCCTCTTGAACGTATCATGCTTAATAATCCTACTGTTTTCTTCACCCATCTGATCAAATCTAAAATGCTTTTTCTTGTGAACATTCTACACAGATGAATATTGTATTATTTAAACGCAGAGATAGAAAAACAATTCTTTTTTATTTTTTCAATTTAACATTTATTCTGAAAAGGAAGACATGAATATAAACATAAATAATACATAAACACATCATTGCAACAAACAAGATTTTTTAGAACATTTTTTTCCCATATATATATATAGAGGTGATAATAATTCGTTTTTAATTAGTATATTCTACATAATCGAGTTAGGAACAATTGCATAAGCCACTTCTATTTTTTGTTTTTTATTCCCGTAAGAGGAACATCTTGCAATAATACTAGGCTGTAGAACTGCCATATGATAATAATTGAATAATGCACGTTTTATAGTCATTTTCATTTTTTTTCTTTTTATTCTTGGGTCACCATCATGACGTTATTGTTTGGTTCAACTGTTTTATATTTTTTGAACGTACTTTTGCTATGTGATAAGACCAAAGCATTCCTAAATTACATAACCCTTTGGAACTGTTTTAGACAAATTAATGTTATCCGACAATCGAAATATGATTAAAATATATGTTAGCCATTCAAATATATGAAGTTTCATTTCCAATAAATATATATATATGAATTGGTTGGTTGCGTAAGTAATGCATAGAATAGCAAATAATGGAGGTACATTGCAATGTTAAGATTCTGCTCTGCATATTGCTTTACATTCAAACTTTCATCTTTGTTCTTTTGCAGAACTACCTTCTCATCGCTACTTTGATCAGCACAAGTCTTGTATTTGCTTGCTACATCGTTCTCATGGTAACTATAAGTATTTTGTATTTTCATAAAATTTCATAAAAATAACTGTAAACATGTTCTAGTTACAGTTATATATATGTTCAATGCTTTCAGTGATTTATGAAAATCATGGTTATTGTGTGAAACTTGCTTGAATAGGTGGGAGAAACATGTTCTCGAGACATTAATGACTGTGACATGGGATTGCAGTGCATAGAATGCAACTCGAAAAATCGGTGTACACGAATTCGAACTATAAGTCCTATTTTAAGGGTCCTTACCATGTTCATCAACCTGTTTTGTACCTCTCAATAAATTTTGTATAATTAAGAGTATGATGAATGATGTACAGGTGAAGGATCTTCCATTCAACCATTACTCATGGCTTACAACTCATAACTCATTTGCATGGAGGGGAATGAATTCAAGCATCGGTTTTCCAATTTTGGCCATCATGAACCAAGAAGATTCCATTACAGACCAACTCAAGGTATGTTAAGTAAATGTCAAAAACAGTAATGATTATCAGATGAATATCGTTTCAGATTTTCAAGACAACTTCATATGCTCATAGTATTTGTCAGACATTTTTTGTTGCAGAATGGTGTAAGAGGATTGATGTTGGACATGAGTGATTATAAAGATGACGTTTGGCTATGTCAAGGGATGTGCTCTAGATATACAGCTTTTGTAAGGCATTTTGTAAAAAATTCACAATCACCACTCTTCAAAGTTAAAGTGTTGTTTGATTTGGTAATGCTTAAACATGTCTTTGTTTGACATTCTTAAGGGTCCTATAATTTTGAAATACGAGGTACAATTTAACAGCAACCTGCCATTCATGTTCTAAAAGAGATCAGGGCATTCCTCGTAACACACCCAACACAAATCATCACCATTTTCATTGAGGATCATGTAACATCGCCAAATGGTGTGAATAAAGTTTTTAATGCAGCTGGGCTGAGGAAATTTTGGTTTCCAGTGTCGAAAATGCCCAAAAACGGTGGTGATTGGCCAACAGTCATAGAAATGATACGCAGGAATCATCGGTTAATTGTGTTCACTTCAAATGCAACTAAGGAGGATTACCAAAGAATTGCGTTTGTGTGGAATTATGTTGTCGAAAATCATTGTGAGTTTCACACATTCTTTCGGAATCAAATTCTATAATTAAATGGGTCTAATAATTTATACCAGTTTTGATATTGTAGATGGACATGATGGCATGAAAGGAGGTTCTTGTTCAAATCGAGCTGAATCACTTCCGATGAACACAACAACAAAGTCATTGGTCTTAATGAACTACTTTCGAAATGTCAAAAATTCTGAGGAAGCATGTAGGGATAACTCTTCTCCTTTGATGACCATGATGAATATGTGCTTCACTGCTGCAGGTAATCGATGGCCTAATTATGTTGCTGTTGACTTTTACAAGGTAAACGTTTTATAGCACTTTGAAAACCACTTCCTTAATAGCATCAATTATAAGCTACATATTCATATATATATTCAATGGAACTTATACGTGGCTGAAACATCCAGAGAAGTGACGGTGGTGGAGCTCCTCAAGCATTAGACGTGGCAAATGAAAACTTGCTTCAGACATAAACAAGCTCATTGCAATCATCGTGGCAGGTATAGGTATACAACCAATGAATTGACTTAAGTTATTTTTTTATGCATGTGATGAAGGATAACACACTTCAAATTAGGAAAAACTCTCTTTTAACTACTCTTTTTTACAATAACATATATGATATAACACGTGATTGTTTTAAATAAATGAACTAATAAAATAATGACAGATAATCGGTTATCAAAAAGTTGTTAAAATGTTATAGTCCTTAAAAATATTATGTTAGAAGTTTGTCTATTCTCATGCACCTAATATACTTTAATTTGTCTCACGTATCTGAGTTGACGTATATTCATATGTATCCGTATATGAATTTTAGGATACTTTACTAATATTTATCAATAAATTATCTAATATATAAATCAATATATTAGTGGTAATAATATATAAGATTTTATGTTAAAAATTTTAGTACATACGCTATGATTTTAATTTGGATTCACAATAATAATTATATATTTATTATGTTTTTTAAAAATTTTATAATTTTTCAATATACATATATTACGTATCATACTTTGTTATTTTTAAAATAAGTACATTTATGTAAAACATACTTTTCGTATAACAAACATATCAAATTTTTGCATCATAAACTCACACAAGTTAATGTAATATCTAAAATTCACTTGAAAGTTTTTCTAGAAGGGTATGTGATGGATGCGAAGTTGCTTGTTTATTGGAATTAAAACTTGATTTACTTTTTTGTTTACAACAATGAAGTTTTTTACCCCTTAGCTTAAAATCAAGCATTCTTCAAATGAATCTTAGTCACGAAAGTTTATCCTTGGAATTTTTGTTTAGAGATATAAATAATTAAATAAACTGAGAATACAAGAATAAAATTGATGAGCATATCGTAATCTTGATTATGGTTGTCCTAATAATTTTTACCATTTTTAGTTTAACAATGTTCCAATTGAATTAAGTCTGAATTATGTTATTTTATGTTTGCTAAAGTTCATTATTAAAAATTAATCACTTTTATGAAAAAGTGTTTAAAAAATAATAAATATATTTATTTTCAAAAAATTGAACTTAACATTCACTTCATTTATAAAAGCATTTAACTTTACTTTTCAATATTTTTTTTCTTAAAGTCAAGACCCTATTTATATTTCAAGATATAAATGAAAAGTGAATTAATTCACTTCAGAATATCAAAACAATTAACTTCACAAACTTAACTTCACCTAAAAGTTTAGATTTTACTAAATTATGTGGGACAGACAAGTATATCATCTCCTGAATAATTTTATACAAGTCTTTCGGGTTAAATATGTTTTAGCATCTCAACTATCAAGTATTTTTGAGTTTAATTTCTCTTCCAAATTTTGGTTTACTTAGATTTAGTCCCTCTTCCAAACTTTGATTCACTTTAATCTTTATCCTTAAGAAAACTATAATATTTTGTTCTCCATGACCAACGACAGTTAATTTTTTTCTGACATACGTGGAAGGCCAATTCAAATTTTGTTTTTAACTCTAATTAAAATTAAAAGAAAAATGATTAAATTGTAGGGTTAAAACTGGAATCTCTTTCTTCTTCGTTCAAGGGTTCATCTTATGGAACACTCTTTTCTTCTTCATCTTCAACCAGTCATGGCCAACACCAAGTCCATTTCCAACTATTACACTTACTTTCTTGTGACCATGATTCCAACTCATTTTGACCTCATTTTTTTTTTCATCTATCATCAACTCAAATCACAAAATTTATCATATATTTTCCACTCTCACTTACTTTTTCTTTCCTTCCCCCTTTCCTAAACCTATTCCCCCAAAAATTAGGGTGGAGGGCATTCCACATTTCTTCCCCCTTCTCCAGGTATAATTATTAATTAACAAAGTGTTGTACCGAGAACACGAACAATCTCCGCAGTACTACCACCATCGTCGAAAACAGGAAGAACGTAAGCAACGCGGTTAGTGAAATTCTTGAGCACATCGTTGAAGGCGGTGCCTCCAGAGAAGACTAGCAAAACCCTAGAGTAAAGGAATCACTTGTGTGAGGGAGATCAACAACCTTTATTGTTCTGAAGAGTAATGAAAATGGGAATTAAAGGAAAGGAAGGTGGGGTTTCAAAGGAGTAAAGGAGAAGAAGAATCCTAGGAATTAATTCTAAGGTTCAAAAATTGTGTTTGGGGTGATGGAGGAAGCCTATAAAAGGGCAAGAAAATGAGGGTTAAAGGCATCAAAGCAAAGGTTTAGAACTTAAGAGTGAGAAAGAGATTTTATGAGGCACGAGTTGCAAGTTAGGAAGTTATTCGACTGGAATGCGAAATGTGTGAAGCTACGAAACCTAGTGGAAAGGGTAAAATAGTGAGGAAGAGCAAAGTGTCCAGGTTTGGGGGGTTATTTTATCTTGATGGGTTAATTGATTGGATAATAGTTTCACCTATGTCCTTTGTTCTAACTGTGAACGGATTGATGGTTTGTTAAATGTGTTTTTATAAAATGAAAATAGTGAGTACTTCAATAATTGTATAGGGGTTAGGGAGAAGATAAGAATGATATGATACATGTTCCTGTATTGGGTTTATACATTTAAAATTGGAATGTTTTGGTATGATTGTTTTCTAATGCGTAGTAATGGGAAAGGTTGGATAAGTCTGGGTTTTGGGTGGTAACTTGAAATTGGTTTGGAACGTTAATTGGTCATGGCTGGTTGAAGATGGAGAAGTAAAGAGTATTCCCAGAAGATGAATCCATGAACGAAGAAGAGAAGGGATTGCAGTTTTGACCCTACAATTTATTGTGTTTTCTTTTAATTTTAATTATAGTCAGAAACAAAATTAGAATTGGTCTTACACATGGCATACCATTAACCACGTCAGAAAAAAATTAACAAAGTTGGTCATGGAAGATAAAATATTACAATTTCTTTAAGGACAAAAATCAAAGTGAACCAAAGTTTGGAAGGGAGACTAAACCCAAAAACTCTTAATAGTTAAGAGATTAAAAACATATTTAACCCAAATCTTTAGTAATAACCCAATTCTTATTTGCCTCTCTTGTTTCACATTCCCAAAATTATAAAAACCAGAAAAAATATTTAGTGTTATTAGAAGATTTCTAACAAAGAATAATAATTATAATTATTATTATTATTATTATTATTATTATTTTGTTATTATGTTAACGTGTCTAAATTAAATAAAGAATGAGATTAGAATGGAATAATTTTTACTATGAGATATATGATACTTTTTCATTCTTTGAATTCAGGTGTAAATATAAGCTCGAGACATTCTTGCATTACAAAGCAAATGGAGCTTGTTATTCTCCATACATGTTAAGTTAACTTTCAACTCATGCATTTAATACAATAATACATTACTTCTAATTTCTCCAATAAATTGTTTTTCGTGTTTCATGAGAATTCATTTTCATATATTTTCTTCTTTGGAATAAAGACTAAATTTTATGTCTTTTAAGAGCGTTTTATTATTTGTGTTCAATTAATCTATACGATTTCTAGAATTCACCATAAAAACTCAGTGATAATAATTATAATAAATAATAATAATAATAAAAACAACAACAACAACAATAATAATAATAATAATAATAATAATAATAATAACACTAGTAAAAAATCGGGTTTTTACAGCGCACATTATGCCACGGTTCAACGAAAACCGCAGCATAATGGTGCGCGGTGGCAGTTTTGTAAATAAAACGAACATATATGCCGCGGTTCTACTGGGAACCGCGGCATATACCCCAGTCAACCATTGCCATTGACGCCACGTATGAATAAAAAATTAAATAACAGAGTATATGTCGCGGTTGTGCAGAGAACCGCGGCATATACCCAGCCAATTTATTGCAGGTGCTGACTGGGTCAGAGAATTTCAGAAGTTACAGGGGGTATATGCCGCGGTTCTCTGGGGAACCGCGGCATATACCCCTGTAACGTCTCAACTTCTCTGCCAGTCAGAGAATTTAAGAAGTTACAGGGGGTATATGCCGCGGTTCCCCAGAGAACCGCGGCATATACCCCCTGTAACTTCTGAAATTCTCTGAAAGGCAGTTGGGGAGACAGTTGTGTTGAACACGTTTAAGGGGTATATGCCGCGGTTCTACGAGCAACCGCGGCATATTCTCCTATCTGAAATTAATTTAATGTTTATTTGAAATATTTCGAGGTATATGCCGCGGTTGCCCGCTGAACCGCGGCATATAGTTTGAAAATAATTTCAAAAATGCCATTTCTGATAATTTTTTAAAATAGTATATGCCGCGGTTTCACGTCCAACCGCGGCATATACCCCTTTTATACCGCGGTTAAGTAGTGAACCGCGGTAGATTCCCCCGTTCAGAGTTAAAAATTAAAACTTGGAACAGTGTCGTCTTCCTCGCGCGTTCTCTGTTTTCTTTCGCGTTTCTTCTCCTCCGAACCACCCATCACCTCAGATTTCGCGTTTTTCACCGTTTAAACTCAGAATTGTTCGGTCATTATTCATATTTGACGATAAAAACGAGTTTTAGCCGATCAAAATCGTGATTTCGTTGCGTTTTTCACCCTCACCGCCGTCGTTCCTCTTCCAGGTATTTATGTCCTTTTGCATTCTTAACGTTATTTCTTCATTAGTTTTGGTAATGTATGAAGTTTCTATAGTTTTGGTAATGTATGGTATAATTTTTGCTTTAATTTTGATAATGCATGAAATTGTTATAGTTTTGGTAATGTATGGTATGGTTTTTGCTATAGTTTTGGTAATGTGTGTTGTAGTTCTTGTATTATTTATAAACCTTAAAATATTATTTATGTAATATTTAGGAATATGGATCGAAATTGGATTAATTTACCACGTATTAGTGCTGAGTACGAGAGAGGTGTAGAGGAATTTATACAATTTGCGCAACGTAATGAGGGGAGAACTGATGATGAAGTGAAGTTTAGATGTCCTTGTGTGAACTGTTTGAATGGGAGAAAGTTGAACGCAACTCAAATTAGAGAACATCTTATATGTGATGGTTTTCTAAGATGCTATACAACATGGATCTGGCACGGCGAAGAAATGGATTTTCCCACTGACTCTCAAAGTGTAAATGTTACTGATTCCACCATGGAAGAAGATCGACCGGATGAAGACAAATTGGAGGACATGATCCGCCATTTTCATTTTTTTTTAGGGTTTAGGCAGCGGTTCCCTAGACAACCGCGGCATATTCCGCAGCCTATATACCGCGGTTCTAACCGCGGTATAAAGTGTCTGACTTACTACCGCGGCTGAATATGCCGCGGTTCAAGAACCGCGACGTATAGTGAAAATGAACCGCGGTAAAAGCCCTTCGCTGCACTAGTGTAATAATATTATTATTATTATAATAAAAATAATGATAATAATAATAATTATAATAATAATAAGAATAATAAGAATAATAATAAAAACTATAAATTATTAGTATTATCTTCTCTTATATTTATTTTTAAATATTTCTTGTATTAAATATTAAATGGTAAACTAAGACTAACAACAGAGCAAAACACACAATTAATCATGTTATGGGCTCATATTAAAAAATAAATTTTAAAGACCATAATAGGAATTTAGGAGGTGAAAATCTGGCAACAATAAAGAAGGATACAATTACTCCTTTATGTAACTACTTGGAGATAAATACAAGGATAATGATATTTTGACAATATTTTAACATCATGTCTCCAAAATTATTCTATAATCAATAATAATAATCATAAACACCAACATGGACCAATCACAAAATGACAAATGATGTTAAAATGTTATAAAAAAATGTTGTCAAAGTATTATTATCCTAAATACAATTAAAAGGTTAATTTTATGAAAAAAAAACAGAGAATCGCACTCACCAGAAAGAAGAAAATGAATAAGGAAAGGTTTTTATGAATTAAGAAACTTAGTGCTACAAAAGACTATTAATATTTTAGTGGTTATTGTTTAATTTAAAATTATTAATGTTTGACAAATTTCAAGATTCAATGCTTAGCTTTACACATTCCTTATATTTTAGACTAAATTTTTTAACATTTAAGACCAAATTCATTAATATTTTGATGAAACAAGTATAAAATAATATTTTTTTATCATGTGAAATCAATATAATTATATAACTATAAAATAATTGATAGTGAATATATATATATATATATATATATATATATATTAGTACTCTTTATATCATGTAACCCCTAACTAAATATGAGTTTTATTTGAAAGGTCATAATTTTTTGTTAAGACGGTATATTTTTAATAATGCAATCACTCTTTGTTAAGATGGAATATACTTTGGAACTCAACCATTCCAAACAAAAAGTGATTAACATCCTAAAACAAATACAAGTTTGAGTATACTTTTCTAGATGACTATTAATACAAACAATATTCTTCCTCTCACACAAAAGACTTAAGATTGCTTGAAAGCAAGCACCAACAATATATCTTCTTCACAAAGATTTTTTTTATATAAAGATTAAAAGAAAAAAGTCTTTGCAAATGGTTTTAGAGTCGTTGTGAGGATTACGAGTCTTTGTCTTCTTTATTTATGGTCTATCCCGTCAGACAATGTATATGATTAAGTGTTTTTTATGCAACACTAAATATACATAATTTCTTTACACAACTTTTTTTTTACATAACATTGACTTATCAAAGTTACTTTCCACTCTCATTTAAAGTATATGATGAACAACTTGGATGCTTTTGCAAGACTCTTATTCTATCTTTTCAGAAAAGTTTTTTTGTATAGAAAAATTTTAAACACATTCTTAAAAAAAAAGTTTGATGTAAACATAAGATTAATTTTTATAACCACTATATTGCCTTAGTTTTCTAAAAAAAATTGTTGACCTTGTAAGAAATAATTTTAAAGATCATGTGTACATTTGTCTTATAAAGTAATAAATTAGCACACAAAATAAACAAAATCTCTTTTGATAAATTTTATTAGTACTTGAACGAATTCATCAAAAGTTGTTCATAACACAATGTCATTTAAATGGCTGTATGTATAATGATGATAAATATTAATAATAATTGTATCTAAAATTATTCATATTCTTAACAATATTTTTTAACAGTACTTTGTAGTGAGAAATGATTAATGTATTTTAAAATATCAACTTAACTTAAATGTCATAATACAAAGTAATACCTACTGTATATTTTATATAACAAAAAGTAATTTTAACAAAAATCATATATAAAATTATAGAGATTCACAATTGTGTAACACTTACCTAATATATAGCATTTTCTCAAAGTATTTCATTTACACTTTGTACCTGTATTTTCTCTCTCTAATGTTTTGTTTGGTAAAAATTATTTAGTATTTGTAAGAGTATAAGGAGATTGATTTAAGAATTTATGGGAATTGATTCGAAATGATTTGTAAGAATTATGTATATGTAGTGTTTATGCTGAAATGGGACGAGGATCTCCACTAAACGTCTTTTTGTCGAGCATTCTACCTCTCCTAACTCCACTTAACCAAACGCCGAATGAGGGTGACCTGCAGAAGATACACCAACCATCAAGTCAGAATTTTTCTTAGCAGGTATATTATGAGTAATCAAAAGTCAAAAAGTCCCCTTTTATCTCGAAAGTAAACCTCTCTTTGAATCTGACTAATTAATTTACCTCGTCATTAATCCAAATCTTAACCGCTCGACAGTAGCCGTTACGACATTAATTGCTTCTTAACTATGCTCAACAGTTGTCGGGACAGAGCGATTCCAAGACGTTTTCTTTACAACCCTTATCGTTCGATCATAATTGGGCCTATAGTAACATGTAGTCTAATTGATTTGTGATGACTTGTATGAAAAGTTTGAAAGAAAAATTGAAGTGTGAGATGAAAAAAAACATAATGAATTTAAGGAAGATTGTTTAATAAATTACTATATCTGATGTTTATTTTTTTTTAACTTTATTATTTATTAAAAAGTAATAAACAGTAATTTTAAATGATTAATATTTTTAATAAATAAATTGTTATTATTTTCTGAATTAATTGTTTTAATAAAAGAATATTCTTTTAAAATTACATCACCTCACATGTATAAATAAATTTTCTGCGCTTTCCATTAAATCAAGTTACATTCCTTGACGTTTCCTCCTGCCATCTGCAAAACAATGTTTCAAATTACATATCCTAATCCAGACAAAACATGTTACATAACTTTTACATGTATAAAATCATTTTTATTATCATTATCTTATTAATACTTGGTTTCCATTTAATCATATTATTTTCCTCTTATAAAAGTGGTGTAGGTTAGTTAGAATATCAGTAGTTACACATAAATATGCTGTGAAAAGGTTCACGTTCAGCTCACACGTCTTGCTCACATATTGCACTCTTTGGAATTCAAATTTCGCATTCAACTGTAACTGAAAGATAAAGGCGACACTATCTCATCTTTCCTCTCACCCTATCAGCACAACAAATAATCATCATGCAGGTATCTTTCTTCCTTCTTCCTCATCCTCTGTTCTTCCTCTGTTTCAAAACACAGACTTCACTTTCCTCTTTCTTTCTCGCAGAATCCAACACTTGCGACAACCCTTTTCGCCATTTTGCTCCTTGTCCACTCCTCACTCGCTCTCAAGGTATAAACCAACAACTTTAATGCTTTTCGATAACCTTTTTGTCTCTAATTTCGATAAACTTGTCTCCCAACTCCACACTCTTCAACAGGAAGGAAAAACATGCGTAGCAGACAGGAACTGCGACTCGGGTTTGCACTGCGAAACGTGCGTGGCCAATGGGAACGTGCGACCAAGATGCACTCGCATTCAACCCATCAACCCCACTTCAAAGGTCTCACCTTTTTTTACTGCGGTTGGGCTTTTTGAGTTTTGTTGTGTTGTGGCTTGAAAGTGCTGGTGATGAAGTTTTCAGTTTTTGAACAGGTAAAAGGGTTGCCGTTCAATCGGTATTCATGGCTGACGACGCATAATTCATTTGCGATTTTGGGTCAGAAACCAATGGCGGGTTCTGTTATTCTTGCTCCCACCAATCAACAAGACTCCATCACTAGCCAACTTAACGTGGGTTCTTTCTCTTTCATCGTTTTTCTTTTTCTTTAATTGTAAAAACTTTATATTAACTTGCTTACATCTTTACTTTTTCCATTCACTGGCAACTTAATATAACTTATACAACCAATTAAAAACCATTTATTTGATTATTTATCAAAATAATGTTATTAATTCACTTAAATGATACAGCTGTCATGAAAAAGATTATGTATAGAAAATAGGTTGTAAACACTTGTAATTATAATAAATTGTACATGGTCTGAAATAAGATAAATTTATTAACAACTTATATTGAAAATGATTTTTATTAATTGGTGGATTAAAATGTCAAACTTTGTTTTCTTTAGAAAACAATGCCAAAAACATTTAATAAGCGTGTCTAGGTTTTGTACTTTATTTTTATTGCTCTTATATAATGGTGGTATTTGGATACTTGAAAAATTTTGAATTCCCGAGAAGTTTAAGTAAAGAAAGGAAAAGATTTCTGAAACTTTAAGCAGTTGTTGGTGATCATTTTGTCGTGTCCCTCATTGTGTCCATTCTACATTCCGGGAGAGTAACGTTTCTGCCTTCTGCTCATTGCAAAGAACATAAGGTCCCCATTATGTTTCTTTTCAATTCTTTAAAACTGAAAAGTCAGAAAGTGGTTGGCTATACGGTTGCTTGCTGCAGGATAAATCCCTATTGAAAACAGGCCAAGATTTTGTATTTTAAATAAATTGAACTACTAGAATTTGTTTACACGGTTGAATAGTTCAAGTGGTTCCTAGTTTAATTTCTTTAATGAGATGCTTGCATTGTTCAAGCCCACCAGTGATGAGGATGGCTTTATCTGTTTTCCTAGGTACAAAGAATGTCTTACATGAGGGAATTATATATTAATCTGACTAAACAATCAGGATTGTTTTTCCTGTGGTTGAATATTACAATCTGTTTCTAGTTTAACTGGATTAGTTAGTGCCTTTGTGTGAAACGCTGCTTATTTTTTAATAATTTTATAACGACACGTTTTGAGTTGGTAGAACAGAGATGAAGGAACGGCTCAAAGTTCAAACCTTTTTCCAAGTGAAACAGTAAACTCATCTTGTTTGTATTCTCACAGTAAAATAACTTCATTGAATAGCTTGACTTGACAACATTTGGTAACTTGGTGGGAATTACTCACCAATTTTTATAGAGATCAAGAACTGCTCATTCTTAAAGTACTCCCACAATCTAAGATACATAGTACAAATTGGATGAAAGAGAAGTTATCCCTTTTAATTTACATTTCACATTTCACGTAAAAGGAATCTAAAATGATTTCACTTCTAGAATTTTGGCACCTTATTCTTGTATTTCACTTTTGTTTTGAAGAATGGAGTACGAGGGTTGATGCTTGACATGTATGACTTCCAGAATGATGTTTGGCTGTGTCACTCTTTTGGTGGTCAGTGCTACAACTACACAGCTTTTGTAAGTAAGAAATAGCTTGGTTGTTGGTGATACGAATTAATGATAATGCAATTAAAAAGTTGTATTTTTCTGTGACCATGAAATCTGGTTATCAATAGTTGTCTGAAATATGAACAATACAGCAACCTGCCATTAATGTTCTGAAAGAGATTCTAGTATTTCTAGAGGCAAACCCATCAGAGATTGTTACCATTTTCATTGAGGATTACGTTACATCACCAAAAGGCCTAACAAAGGTGTTTGATGCTGCTGGACTGAGAAAATACTGGTTTCCAGTGTCTAGAATGCCCAAAAATGGTGGAAACTGGCCAACAATTGATGATATGATCAAGAAGAATCAGCGTTTAGTTGTCTTCACTTCAAAAGCATCCAAGGAATCTTCTGAAGGGATAGCCTATGAATGGCGATATTTAGTAGAAAACCAGTGTAAGTACAAGTTCCTATAATTTATGTTTACTGTGTGTGAGGAAATAAAATTATGGATAGAGAAATGTCAGACACACCCTCTAAGGCATTATTTTAAATATAACTTTATTATTGATTAAACTTCACGAAAAATCGTAAATTTGTTTGAATCATACTAAATTATAACCAATCTTAAGCATTCTAAAAATGGCGAATACTGATGGGGTTCACAGATGGAAATGGCGGAATGAAGGTTGGTTCATGTCCGAATCGTGCAGAGTCATCATCTATGAATACAACTTCAAGATCATTAGTTCTGGTGAACTTCTTTCGAGATCTTCCTGATGTAACCAAGTCTTGCAAAGACAATTCAAGTCCTTTGCTTGATATGGTCAATACATGCTATGGAGCAGCTGGCAAACGTTGGCCTAATTTCATTGCTGCTGACTTCTACAAGGTATTACAATATTGGCCATGATTGGTATTCTCAACTTATAGAACGAGCAACTATTTGTACCAGTTTTTTCCTTAATAAAGAGCAAAAAAAAATGGAATGGGATTTTTTTTGGTAAGATAAAAATAGCTTATACAGAGTTAAAACTAAAATTTTATGACAGTTTTGACAAACTGATTTGTACATAGGTTATTAATTTTAGCATAGTAACTTTTTCTTACATTGATGTTTCAGAGAAGTGATGGAGCAGGAGCCTTGGAAGCACTAGATGTTGCTAATGGTCATCTAGTGTGCGGATGTGAAAACATTGCCACCTGCAAGGTTTGCAGCAATCAACATGTGACAAAATTTTCCTCTCCCTCTCTAGAGGTTGTTGATAGAGTAATGAATTTGGATTTTTGCAGGCTAACATGACATTTGGAGCATGTGAGGTACCTGAGGCTGAAGCAACTCCTCCTGCTGCAGCAGGTGACACTAGCTTTGGTGTTGGAAATTGCAAGCAAGTTGATTTGTTGTGGTGTTTTGCCACCACTGTTTTTGGGGCCATGCTTGTGGCATTGTGAATAGACATTTCCCTTGAATATAAGTAGGAGAAAGTGTGTGAAGAAACCATTTTTGGTGCAGTGCAATGGTGTTATTTACAGTTATTTGAATTTTGAGAGCAACTTTGGAAATTGCAGTTGTAATTTTATAGTCACTCCCTAATTAATATTTGTTAGTCATCAGTTGTGTTGAAGAAGAACCCTTTTTTATGTACCACAGACCTTTTCTTTTATATATATTTATATATACTTTGCACCTTAGATAATGTGATCAGGTGAGACTGAACTTAAACGTCCTTTAAAAGTACAAGGATTTTATTTAGTCGCTTAAATTAAAAAAATTGTTTTAGTCTATAAAAAATATTAAAATATTAAATGTAAAATATTAAATGTAAAATATTAAAAACAGATATAAAAAATTTATTTCAATCTTTTGAATTTGCTGTTTAGTAATTAAAATTGTATTTTAAATTTTTTTGGATTTTAAAGGTATAAAGGACCAAAATCAAAATAGTCTTGAATTTTAAAGACTAAATAAGACAACTGTAAAATATCAAATATATACTATACTTGTTAAATCAAGATTGCCCTCTACAGATATTTCTTAAATGATAATTTAGTGGTAAGGACAAATAAAATATGATATAAAAAAAAAACTATAAATACCTTTCTATTATTGTTCATTTATTTATTTTTTAAATAAGGAATGTAAAACAAAGAGTAGCTAAAATAAAAATCAATAAGAGAGTGAATTGATTGAAAAATGATCTTTAAACAATTTCAAGGAAAATTCATCTTAAATTGTTGACTATATAAGAAATTTAGTGTAATAGTATAAATGAACAACGAGAATAACAGATTTAATATAATAAGGCACAAACTTTTCTACGTGTTAGATTATGTTTGAATCTAAATCCAGACAAATCGAGTTGAATTTTTATATTAAAAATCTTAAATTATCTAATTAAAATAAACATATGTAATTAGAATAATAAATACAAATTACTCCTTAAAATATTCTTAATAAGATTTAGAAAAATAATGAAAACACTCAATTACCAATCATACATACCAAAAATATCAATACAAATTAAAAAAACATATCATCTAAAATATGACAAATTTATAATGAAAAACTTATAGCATTTAATATTGTTTCTGATGTATAGAATCGAGATAATTCACTTAGAGTAGTCTGGCACATTTCCCATCTTTTTTTTCTTGTAATTTGGATACTCTAACCGATAGAATATACATATTAAAAATATTCCTACACTTAAAGCAATTTAGTATTTATTTGATTTAATAATTAATGTTATAATAAATGCATTGTAAAAGACTTAACAATCATATATTTGATATTTGACTTATATTTATAGATTTTTTCATGAACTTTTAATTAGTATCGATTTAATCACACTCGAATTTGATTAAATCTTGTTATTAACATTGATTAATTTTCTCTCAAACAATCAATTTAGGATAATTCGATTGATCTAGACTATATATATATATATAACAATGATCACTTTTGTAAAATTAAATCTATAAGAGTCATATAATATATTTTTTCATAAAATAACAACAATCTATTTTTTAGACGTATGGAACGATTATAATGAATGAGAGAGCTCTTACTTTTTAAAAGAGTTTTATGATTGCTGATTAATATAATCAATTATAATTACATTATAATTAAACATAATCAATTCCCATAAAATGTTTTGGAGAGGACGATCACTTATTCACTATTATAATATTAGAAAACAAACAATTATAGATTTAGCTAAAATAGTTAATTATTGACTAATCATAATTAATTATATGTAAAAATGAACGTTTAAATTTAGTTGACATGAATTATTCATTGTTCATAATTAATTATTTGTAATATACGTTTTGATATAATTGTCATAATAAATTATTTCACTTTTCTTAATTAATTATTTCATAACTAGATAAAATTTAGGTTTAGTCTAATTTGACACAATAGATTAAAAAGTTAACTTAATCAATTATTATGTTCACAACGATAAAATGAGTTTTTAAATACAAAAATGTTCAAATTTTTCTTAAAGATTGATTCATTCCTTACATTTTGATCATACTAAGTTAGTAAGCAATGTAGTGAAAACTATAGAGAGAAGAGGTACACACCATCATCAAATCAACACATCATATTTGTTATACTTTACTAAGAAGAGTGATATTAGATATTTTTATATTAATATTAATAAATTTCTGTATATTTTATTTATTTGGAGTTATATATTTGTTATTTTATTTAAATTCTTTTATGTTATTTAATTTATTTTAAATAATACAATGGTCCTTTTCTTCTTAACTTTATTATTATCTTTATATTATTATTATTATTATTATTATTATTATTATTATTATTATTATTATTATTATTATTTAAATATCAGACACTGTGAAACAACTGGTAGCAACAACCGAAATTGTTGCTACAGTGAAAATGTTTGGCTATAACTAGAGTATTCCTCCGTGTTGAGCGACACTTGAGTCTCATAATGGAGCGTGAGTTTGCTATCCTTGAGTGTCCTTCGAGAGTGTCCTAATTTTGTGAGGAACCTCTCTCTAAGTATGCCTTTTGTTTTCGCATTCTTGTAAGTGTTTCATCCTCTCAATCTTTCGTTTTGTTCCTTCTTTCCTTTAAGCTTTCTTTTAATCCATGTTCTTTTACATTTACGTTCGTTCGTTGTTCTTGTTATACTTTTTTATTTGTTTTGTTATTTCACCACTCTTCACTTTTTTTTATACTAATAAACTAATAATGGGGTATATAAGCTGGAAAACTGTTGTTAACCTCCCTTCGTGAACAATGCTACGTACCCTAAATCTGGTAAGATCCTTTGTGAAGACCGGGATACATCTGGTCTGGACTTCAAACTAGACTATGGACAAAATTGAGTTAAAAGAAAACTAATTGTATCAATCCTCTTTGACACAAACATAATATTTCTGCACTTTTGTTTCTTAGAAAAATGAACAAAAATTTTAAAAATTTGGAAGTTCAAGACAAGTTGGGATATAAACAATGGTCCTTTTCTTCTTAACTTTATTTTTACTATTTTTATAATTTAAATAATTTTATATTCATATTAATATTATTATTATTATTATTATTATTATTATTATTATTGTTATTGTTGTTATTATTGTTACTCATTATTTTTCTTCTAGTAATATATTGGTTCTTTTTGTCCTTTTAAGTTTTTATTATTTAATTTTACTTTTAATGATATATTGATCCTTTTACTAATTATATTCTTATTATTTAACTATATTCTGTCTACTATACTTTTTCAGTTCTTTAGTTTATTTATATTTTTTATTTAATTTATTTTTAATTATATACTAGTCCATTTCTCTTTATGTTTCTTTAATTAAATTATATTTAAAGCCTTTGTTTGAATTATTCTTTTATGTTTTAATTTTAAATATTATGCTTATAATTCAAGAAATTTATATAAAAAAAGCATAAAAATAAATAAATTTTAATTAAACAAACATTGATGAAAAGAAGTTATCTATATACTTTATTATTATCTTTATATTTTTCAATTATTCTTTCATATTTGTTTATATTATTATCTTTATATTTTTCAATTATTTGTTCATATTTGTTTATATTGTGTTTATAAATTATTGACTAAAATAATGTATGATGTATCCTAATAATAAAGTTTTAGTAATGCTTGAAACTATATTAAAATGTCTTAAGTAGGTTAGTTGAACTTAGGAAGAGTCCTTTGATTTGCTTGTGTTAATACATGAGTTTCTACATTTGAAAAGTAAGAGTCCTTTAGTTTGCTTGTGTTAACACATGACTTTCTACATTTGAAAAGTCATAATTTAGTATAGTGCATTATTAAAGGTAAGGATCATGATAAGGTTTAAGACAACAATTATTGTGCAGGGAATATCTATATAATTTAGAGTAGTATCCTAAATTAGGATATTCATAGACTAAATTTATGACTATTTAATACCTGCTCAACATGGTCAACGTTATGTAATGAGTATATATGTTTTTATGGACTCTAAGAAGGTTAATATTCTTGAGAAAAAAAACTATTATAATTATAACACTAATTTTAGTGAAAAATATTCAACTACATAATATTTTTTTAATAACTTTTAATGTTTACAATGGATCATTGGATATAAGACATGAATCCATATGTTTGATAAAAAAATATATTGAGTCTTATAGTTGTATCATGTTACAAAATTAGCAAGTGTACCAAATCATGAATTAATAAAGATGATAAGTCTAGATATAATTTCCCATATACTTATGTTGTTTAGAAAAATAATGTTTATTCACTACAATGTTTAATGACTTTTGCATGGGTTAAACGGTCTACAATAGTTGTTAGATGCTATTATATTGGTTCGTTTCAACCTGAGCAACGTCCACTTCTTCCTTAAGACCTCTTAAAGGATTCCACTAATCTTTAACAAAGATTACACAAGTTTCACCATTTCTGGTTTAAAACGAATATCAACCACTACTGGTCTCAACACTAGTTTCACCATTAATCTTTTAAGTTTTTCTCTCTCTCTCTCTTTCTTTCTTTTTACTCAACAGGATCTGACTCTAGATAGTTTTAAGAGAACTCTTGATCTTCCATGATGATGATTTTTCTTTTCATTCCATAAGAATCAATCCTCTTCTTTAGTTTTTTTCTTTTTCTTGAAGGATATTCTATTTATACACCTTTTGACAATGTAACCGGTGGACGATGCTTGTCCTTAAGATTTGGTGATAATATATCTGTTAGATGAAGCTTGTCCTCGAGTTCATAGCTTTGTCATAGATGGCAGTCATAGCTTGATGTCTTTTTGTCAAAGCAAACTTACTTGTTTAGTACTTCATCAAAAGTAGATTGTACTATCTCTTTGGCGTGACTTTTGATGAGATGATCGTTCCATAAGTGTCTTCTTGTCTTTAACATTTATTTCTGACTTGTACTTGATAGAGCAGGTTGACACTTGTAATAGGCAATCTGCAGAAGGTAGAGTATATATGCATGCAGCAAATATGTTCTTTCTTTTATTACTTTTGCTAGTTTTGAACATTGAACATTTAATGACATTTAACGCTTTTCGCATTCTCTACCGTTCAGGTAGGATTTGATTGTTTGAGCTTTCTAGTGAAGATACCAAATGTTTTATGAGAGCTTCATTGTTGGATGAAAACACGTTTGACACATGGTATCATTTAGCCTATGGGAGACTTCTCCTAACGACACTTTGTTTAGTAGATACTCGTTGAGTTCAAGAGCATTTTTAGTAAGACATCTTTTATCATGTGTTTTTGGAACAAGATTTGTCCTTTTTAGTGCATTTACCCAAAATATCATCTTATGATAAGATTTCGTCTACCTTATTTAACTAGGCATGCCACGAGTGCATTTAGCAAGACTCACATCAAATAGCTAAACCGTTTAATGGTGCGTCTTATAAAGACCTTTCTCTTAGCGGTTCTCTTATACCTTATTTTCTTATTTGTATTGTGAATTTTAGAATAATACGTAGTCAGTTATCTTTTGTTAGTGTTGTTCATTAGTCTATAAGATGTGTGTAGTCGTTAAATGATCGTGGCCCATCCCTTAGAAACCTTTCTTTCTACCTACACTTATGTTTAGTTACGTGACTCTTTTCATAGGTGAATTCTTACATTTTGCATATAAGATTCTTTAGATTTTTTATGTTGTTACGCTTAGTGTTTTGTCGACTCGTTAATAGAAACACCATTTAGAAAACAAAAAATATTTAATATATAAAACGTTTAATATATGATCTTTAAACTATATAAAACGTTAAATTTTTTAAAAGGACTTTGGGCTGACCCAATTTTAATTTTATTATTTAAACTATATAATAATAATACTATTAAAAATAATAATAATAATAAGTATTATTATTATTAGTTAGTCACGCACATACAACTCGATTCAAAGATATATAAAAAAGATAGTTTCAATGCTAACATGGAAAAGTGTTTTAAACCATATTGTCGCAACCGGAATCGCGACGGGACGACGATCCAAAAAAGAAACGGGTTTTGAAAAGAGATTTGGAGTCGCCACCATAGTTTATTTTGGAAAACTACGGAAAAACCATAAAATGATAAGACACAGTCCGCGAAAACCAGATTCTGGGTTCGGGAGTCGGTTACGTGTAGGGAAGGTATTAGCACCCTACAACGCCTGCCCTAAGGCAGTACCTTTAACTAAATACGCGAATTTGATGTGGTTTTCAAAATGTTTAACTATCCCTAAAATAAAATTCTAAATAAACAAAATATATTTTTTAGTTTTTTGAGCCCGACAAGGATTGACCTTGCTCCTACGTATTCTCATTCAAAATGAGAAATCAGGGTTACGTAGTTCTTTTGAAAATGTTTGAGAGATTTGTTTGAGAGATTGATTGAAAGATTTGTTTGAGAAATTGATTGAAAATTCGTTTTGAAATGATTTTGGAATTTTTGGGAAGTGAACCTGACAAGGACTAGCCTTGCTCCTACGTATCTCCACTCTTGATGGAGAATCAAGGATCACGTAGTTCTGGGTAGCCATTTGTTTGTTGTTTGAAAATATGGATGTTTTTTTTAGTCTTTGAAGATTTTATATTTTTTTGAATTTTTTTGTATTTTGGAAAGAGAAAAGGTTTTTAGCACAAGGACGATGCGTGCGATCACACATGTGCTTAACCTTTTAAAACATATTTTTGTAATTTTACTTAAGAAAGGGAAAAGGTTTTTAGCACAAGGACGATGCGTGCGATCACACATGTGCTTAAACCTTTAAAATATATTTTTTTGTAATTTTAGAAAAGAAGAAGAAAAGGTTTTAGCACAAGGACGATGCGTGCGATCACACATGTGCCTAAACCTTTTCAATATATCTTTTGTAATTTCATTTAAGAAAGGGAAAAGATTTTTAGCACAAGGGCGATGCGTGTGATCACACATGTGCCTAAACCTTCAAAACATATTTTTGTGATTTTAACTTAAGGAAAAGAAAAGATTTTTAGCACAAGGACGATGCGTGCGATCACACATGTGCCTAAACCTTCAAAACATATTTTTATGATTTTAATTAAGAAAGAGAAAATGTTTTTAGCACAAGGACGATGCGTGCGATCACACATGTGCCTAAACCTTTAAAACATATTTTTGTAAATTTTATTTTTTATGTGTATATAAGTAAAATTATTATATATATATTTTGAAATAAGTGGATATTTAAAAGAAATAAATAAAACAAAATGAAATAAGATAAATAGAAAGGCAAATAAATAAATAAAAAAAAACAACAAAATGGGGGTGCCAAAATAAAAATAAAAAAAGGTCGAACGGTCAGTCGAAAAGCTTGGTTAACGAGCGGTCCGTGGAAGAAATGAATTGGACGAGCGGCAGAAGGAGAGTGATTAGGACGAGTGCCAGAATAAGGAGTGACCTGCACGAGCGCTATTTGCTTCCTGAACGAAAGCTTAAAACCGAACGCTTGGAGACAAACGTCATTGAGACCGAGCGTTCAAACGAAGACTGAACGTTTATTAAACAATATAACCGAACGCTTACTAACACATTACACGACCGAACGTTCACTAACACAAAACAAAACTGAACGTTCACATAACATGAACGAACGTTCACATATAACATGATCGAACGTTCACATAACATGACCGGACGTTCACATGAAGACCGAACGTTCACATGAAGACCGAACAGTTGACTCTTTGTATGACCGAACGTCCTAAAGATCTGAATGGCCGAACGGTCGAATAGTGGACTCTTGAGAACGACCGAACGGTTGAAGCTGAAAATTGCCGAATGTCCTAAACGTCAGTATGGACGAACGTTCGAATAAGGCAAAGTACGAATGGTGGAGGACGAACGTTCGTGAAAGTTAAAGGACGAACGGTTGCATGCACAGTTGATGGCGAACGGTCGCGTAGGATACAGGAAGAACGTTTGAAAGGGGAGAAAACGAACGCGCACGGTCGAAAAGGCTCAAGGTTAACGAGCGCTCGTTCGTTTGGATAACGAGCGCTTGTTCGTTTATTTCTGGGCCTGGCCCAGTCGAATGGTTTCTAACCTAGAATTTCCTAGGGGTTCAGGAGTGGGGTTATCATACAAGGGGTTACATACAATAAAAACTAATAACCAAACAAATGCTAATAAAAATAAAGAAACAAAAGCATAAAAATGAAGCAAGAGAAACAGCCCAACAAGAATAGGGGTGTGGAGATTAAAAACCAGAGGTGCGGAGTAAAGTTGAGGCTCCTTTGGTTTGGGTCAAAGTCCTTTTTCTCCAACTTTGAATCTGCCAAGGTGTAAAGATGAAAATAGAGGTGTATCCAGAAATGTGTGTCCAGGTCCAATTCTTCTTTACTTGCAGAAACAAAATGGGTTTCAGCCCATATGGCAGGGGGTGCGAATGGAGATCTGCATGTGGCAGGAAGAAAAGATGCAGCCCAAAGCTAGGCCCAAGGCTTCTTAACCCAAATCAACAACATTAGGGGTTCTAACAATTTCTTCATTTTCGTCTGCACCCAACACATCAGAGACCTAGAGTCTCCTCCTCCGATCAATAGAGACAACTCACCTTCGCCGCTCAACGGCCACGTCTTCTTCCGATTGACCACCGCGGACCAGACTAGTCACCGCAACGAAGGTGGCCACCGTATCACTGCCTCTCCGGACCAGCTACCATGCCATCATCTCTCTCGATCTAGCCACCGTGCCACGCCGCGCCACACCGCGCCACTGCTTCCTTGCTCTTGTCTGCTCTCTTCGACACCGGCAACCCAGGGAGGGGTTCGTCTACGCCAGTTCAAACACACGGGCCGCCGCTTCTTCGATCAGACCACCGTGAACCTCCTTCGTGGCGTCGCCAGTAATCACGCGCACCGCCAGAACCCGCGTCGGCCCAAGCTCCGCTCCGCCAACTCCTTCTCTTCTCCGCCTCTTCGCGTGCGAGAGAGAGACTCTCGCCCCTCGACGCCACCCTTAGTGAGGCCAACCACCGCAAGCCGTCGCGACATCATTCCTCCTTCCCATCCTTTTTTATCAATTATTGATTGGTTCAGTATTGTCTGATATTTTGTCTACTGGATTGGGAACGATTATTGTGTGTTGTGCACATATGGGTCTATTCTGCTCTGTGTATTGATTGAGTGCTTGGATTGATTCTCTTTTCTTTGCAGGAAAAAGGTATTTGGGGGATTTTGGTATTAGAAGTCAGGGTTGATGATGATAATGGGTTTGGAGGTGATAAGGGGTTCTTTCGGTGTTGACAGAGTATGGGGAAGGGTAGAGAGGAGTTTGAAATTAGGCCATGGTTGGGGAATTTCTAGTAGCCGTGAGTGATGAAAATGAAGAAGAAAAAGATCAAAATGATGGGCCGTGAGGTAATAAGGATGATGTGATGGATATGGGCTGTGAGTGTGAGTATGGAGGATGGGTGTTTGGCCGTGGACGTGTTGATGATGTTGGAGATGGTGTTTGAGATGAAGGTGATGAAGAAGAAGGTATTGTGATGGAAGTGTGTCAGGAGTGATGAGCCGAGTGGTGGAAGATGGTAGGCGTTGGTCGTATAGTGGATGGCGAGAGAAGAAGTTGATGGTGGCTGGGATGGAGGCTGTTTGAGGTTAGGCCGTGGTATAAGGTGTTGGAGATGAAAATGAAAAGGAAATGGATGAAAATGGTAGGTTCTGATCGTGGGTGTCCATATGGCTATGGTAATGGGTGTATATGAGTTGCCAGCATTGATAGAGAATGGAGGAGGATTGAGTGTTGTGTAATGCGAAGATGAATCTGTGGAGTGAATGGGATAGGAGTCTGTGTCTGATGGAGGTTCCTTTTTGCTATGTCCCCTGCAGAGTGCCTTCACGCGTGAAAAGTGTGCCTCATTCAGGGGAGGATTTCTGAAGAGAGGTCGTTACGGGTCAGGGTAGTGGAGAGCTAAAAAGGAACATGTCCTGCTTCTTTTTTTTTTCTTTTTTTTTTCAAATACTGAAAATCAAATGAAATAATAATAAAAAAACACAAAATAAAATAATAATAAAAACCACGAAATAAAATAATAATAAAAACAGAATTAAAATTATAAAAAAACATAAAATAAAATAAGATACAATGAAAAAGAAAGACCTATATTATTTAGCTAACCGGACGAAATTGGGTGTTGACAGCTGCCCCTCTTTACTTAGATTTTACTAGATAATATGAAAATTTGATATTTTCGTATTATCTAAGTAAAAGCTAAGTAAAGAAAGAAACACTAATTTCGTCTGGATTTCAAAAGAGAAAGAGGAAAAATAAAAACTAATTCAAATATATATCATAACCAAATTCATGAAAAAGATGAGATTGCAACAAAAGAAATCGACCATTGCGTAGCAGAGGGCCAACAACACGAAACGAAAACCTGGATTCGACCATTGACTGGCGGAGGGCCGATATCGCAGAAACAATAAACTGGATTTGACCATTGCCTCGCAGAGGGCCAAACTCACAGAACAGAAATTTAAATCCGACCATTGCCATGCAGAGGGCCGACAACAGAAAACTAAAACCTGGATTTGACCATTGCCTCGCAGAGGGCCCAAAATCACAGAAAAACTAGAGGCGCCAGACAAGACTGGGCTTGAAACGCTGAATCAAAACCGTGCTTGAGGGGAACGAGGTGTGCCAACCTCGTGGAGGGTGTACAAACCCTATGGACGAATGATATGAGGTGTACTAACCTCGTGGAGGGTGTACAAACCCTATGGATGAATGATATGAGGTGTACTAACCTTATGGATGAATGATGTGAGGTGTAGTAACCTCTTGGAGGGTGTACAAACCCTGTGGATGAATGATGGGAGGTGTACTAACCTTTTGGAGGGTGTACAAACCCCGTGGATGAATGCTATGAGGTGTACTAACCTCGTGGAGGGTGTATAAACCCTATGGATGAATGCTATGAGGTGTACTAACCTCGTGGAGGGTGTATAAACCCTATGGATGAATGAATGAGGTGTGCAAACCTCGTGGAGGGTGTCGTAACCCTTTGGATGAAGTGTGTGAGGTGTACAAACCTCGTGGAGGGTGTACCAACCCTATGGATGAAGTTGTTGAGGTGTAGAAACCTCGTGGAGGGTGTACAAACCCTGAACGAATGATGTGACCTCTTGGAGGGTGTACAAACCCTGTGGATGAATGATATGAGGTGTACTAACCTCGTGGAGGGTGTACAAACCCTATGGATGAATGCTATGAGGTGTACTAACCTCGTGGAGGGTGTACAAACCCTATGGATGAATGCTATGAGGTGTACTAACCTCGTGGAGGGTGTACAAACCCTGAACGAATGATGTGACCTCTTGGAGGGTGTACAAACCCTGTGGATGAATGATATGAGGTGTACTAACCTCGTGGAGGGTGTACAAACCCTATGGATGAATGATATGAGGTGTACTAACCTCGTGGAGGGTGTACAAACCCTATGGATGAATGAAATGAGGATCAATAGGCTCGACAAAGGCCTTGAGGTGTGCTATCGAAGAAACAACTCTTGGATTCAGATCTTTTTTGAAGAAAAATTGGTAAATACTGAGCAAAACATTAGAGAGATTTAGATATAAAGGTCTGCTAACCTTTTTCACCACTTCATTTTCCCTTTACGGATTTTTGAACAATTTTCTTTGCTTTCTATGAAATGATGTTATGTTATGATGGTGCATGAATGCATATGAGCCAGTGGTTTCTTTTTGGATCGTCGTCCCGTCGCGATTCCGGTTGCGACACATATTAATTGAAGATGATTATTTATAGTTTTAATGAATTTTGAAAAATATGAATGTAACTAATGAAATTTATAAAAAAATATAAAATTTATAAAAAAATATAAAATTTATAAATTAATATTATAAAATTACAAAGTTTTTACGGAATTCACACCAGATGGACCATCCCAATTCTCTCTACTTCTCCCTACTTCCAGAGATTCACAATTTTTTTTGTCTTTATCAAGAGAACATGCCTCACACCAACCACTTTCAATTCACCCTGTTTTGTCTAAAAGGGCTTTTGGTTGACCCAATTTTGCTTTCTACACTTTCTTCTGTTCTTGGCACTCCCATATTTGTTTCATTTTTAGTTCATGTTTCTCACCTGTTCTTAATATCTCTTTTGGTCTCTCGAAAAGGAGAAATGTTCAAAGTGATTATACGTTTATTAAAAAATTAGAAATGGTTCCAACTTGTGTAAAAATGGGTTAAGTTAATCCTTTTTGCTTATAACGTCAAAAATGTAACGGTGTAGGTGCCCCCTAGGCAAAACATAATGATCTGTCCAATTCTTGTCATTGTGTGACACTGTGAGGTTAAATGACGTGTAAAATTAAAATTGCGACAAAATAAATGGATTATGTGGCAATGTTTTAACATATGTTAAAAAAAGAGGAGTTAGGGTTGGGGTTCGTGCAACTTGGTTCCTGAGGTGATGAAAGTAGTTGTCATGAGATAGGAATGGCTTCTTGCATGAACCAAATTTGGGGTTCTTTAATTAATTATAAAATTAAAATGAAACACCTCACTATGTTGTTCCATCATTTAATTTAAAATTGTAATTTTAAATTTCATATCATAGTATCTCTAAGTTCTTTTCAAAATACTTATTTAAAAGTATTATTATGAATTCAAATTGTATAATTTATTTTTAAATTTGAAATCATTTTAAATTACAGATTTCAAATATATTTGAATAATAAATTTCAACACTTATAAATAAACTAGCTAAAGCACCTTACCTTAAGCGTCTCAAACTCTGAAAACAATCAAACTCTGAAAACAAACCAAATAAAGGATGGAAAACTAGACATTAACTAAGAAGTAAAATAAACAAAAAATGTTATTTACACCTTTAACTTTTAAAAACATTCTAAAAAATTTGAAAATTTTAGTACATTTGAGAAAGCTTCTTTTGAAAGTCAATTTTAAGAAGAAAAAGAATACCCATATATTATATTGAGAAAGCTTCTTAGATTATACAATTGATAATCTAAGTTGGAAACACATAACTTCTATCTGAATGAAACAAAATAAGATAGACACAAAATTATATGAACATATATATGAAAACTAAGAGGATGATGTTATTAATGATAAACTCTAAAATTTTGTAAAATTGGGAAATGTAAATTTTGTCTCACAAAATTGTAATAAAGTGAAAAAAAAAACATAAAAATACACCAAAAACAACAAGTTTGAGCCTTACAAAAAATTACGAAAATCTTAATAAAATGAAATGGTTCAAAGAAAAACCTTAGAGTAGTTTTCTAACTTTAAATAATAGGTCGAAACATTATACTCTTTTCCAAAAAAAAAAACAAGACTATTTTTTGAATCTTTTATCTAAAGTCTACTATACATTATTGTTAAAACTATAATTAAAAATATAAACGTACATTAATTTATAAATATATTTTGAAACCGTTAAAAAGAAAATATTTATGAATATAATATAAATACATAATTACATTAATGATAAAATTAAAACTTTCTATAAATAAATTATACGGCTATTAATTCCATGAAAACATACATATATCTATATCTATATAAGGCAATGAGTAGTGTTTGAAACTATAATTAAGAAGATGAAGGTGTGTTTGGTATTGCTGATTCTAATAGTTGTTTCCATTGAGATTGGTATGTGATATAAGGTTTGAAAGTTGATTTTTGGTTTAAAATAAGTTTGTAAAGTTAAGAGTCATGGTTTAACATTGAAATATATTATGTATGTTTTGTGAAACAGAAAGCCAAGGGCCATTGAAAATGATAGAAGGAAAAGTGTGTGAAGTGATGCTATCTGACGATTGTGAAATTGATAATTGCTTCGTTGATTGCCCCAAGAAATATGGAGCAGGTGCAAGTGCTCATTGTAGCCTTAAAGGGGAATGCTTATGCGATTATCCATGTTGAGATATTTTTACAACCTTTTCTTTCATTTAATATATAATTCCACACTTATAATGTCATATTCAAACTAAATAAAATTATTCTCTTATCATTATATTTATTTATGTTCTTCTTCTCAATCCTTCTCCACAGTCTAATTATTCTTTACTTCAAACAATAACTTTGAAGTTTAGTTAGTATATATGTCAATGTATGATGTTTATTTTTCTCTTATCTATATTAACTATAGAAAAAAAAATTAAACAACTTCAGACTTAATAAATTTTTGTTAGATAATGTAAAAACCGAATTTTTGTAATTTTTTTCTTTCCTAAATTTATGTATTTCCTTTTTTAAAAAAATCAATTTTTCACTTATTTTTCTAAAATTTATGTCTTTTATACTTTTTGAGTTCAATTGCAATTGAAATATCAATTTTTTCTTTTTTTTGTTTTTTACTTTTTATTAAAAAATGTATAACAAACATGTAGCCCTTTCACAAATCAAAATACCATACACAAGAAATTTATCCAATAATTTTTCATACTTCTCACGTATACCAATATTATTATTATTATTATTATTATTATTATTATTATTATTAAATATCAGACACTGTGAAACAACCGGTAGCAACAACCGAAATTGTTGCTACAGTGAAAATGTTTGGCTATAACTAGAGTATTCCTCCGCGTTGAGCGACACTTGAGTCTCATAATGGAGCGTGAGTTTGCTATCCTTGAGTGTCCTTCGAGAGTGTCCTAATTTTGTGAGGAACCTCTCTCTCTAAGTATGCCTTTTGTTTTCGCATTCTTGTAAGTGTTTCATCCTCTCAATCTTTCGTTTTGTTCCTTCTTTCCTTTAAGCTTTCTTTTAATCCATGTTCTTTTACATTTACGTTCGTTCGTTGTTCTTGTTATACTTTTTTATTTGTTTTGTTATTTCACCACTCTTCACTTTTTTTTATACTAATAAACTAATAATGGGGTATATAAGCTGGAAAACTGTTGTTAACCTCCCTTCGTGAACAATGCTACGTACCCTAAATCTGGTAAGATCCTTTGTGAAGACCGGGATACATCTGGTCTGGACTTCAAACTAGACTATGGACAAAATTGAGTTAAAAGAAAACTAATTGTATCAACCCTCTTTGACACAAACATAATATTTCTGCACTTTTGTTTCTTAGAAAAATGAACAAAAATTTTAAAAATTTGGAAGTTCAAGACAAGTTGGGATATAAACAATGGTCCTTTTCTTCTTAACTTTATTTTTACTATTTTTATAATTTAAATAATTTTATATTCATATTAATATTATTATTATTATTATTATTGTTATTGTTGTTATTATTGTTACTCATTATTTTTCTTCTAGTAATATATTGGTTCTTTTTGTCCTTTTAAGTTTTTATTATTTAATTTTACTTTTAATGATATATTGATCCTTTTACTATTTATATTCTTATTATTTAACTATATTCTGTCTACTATACTTTTTCAGTTCTTTAGTTTATTTATATTTTTTATTTAATTTATTTTTAATTATATACTAGTCCATTTCTCTTTATGTTTCTTTAATTAAATTATATTTAAAGCCTTTGTTTGAATTATTCTTTTATGTTTTAATTTTAAATATTATGCTTATAATTCAAGAAATTTATATAAAAAAAGCATAAAAATAAATAAATTTTAATTAAACAAACATTGATGAAAAGAAGTTATCTATATACTTTATTATTATCTTTATATTTTTCAATTATTCTTTCATATTTGTTTATATTATTATCTTTATATTTTTCAATTATTTGTTCATATTTGTTTATATTGTGTTTATAAATTATTGACTAAAATAATGTATGATGTATCCTAATAATAAAGTTTTAGTAATGCTTGAAACTATATTAAAATGTCTTAAGTAGGTTAGTTGAACTTAGGAAGAGTCCTTTGATTTGCTTGTGTTAATACATGAGTTTCTACATTTGAAAAGTAAGAGTCCTTTAGTTTGCTTGTGTTAACACATGACTTTCTACATTTGAAAAGTCATAATTTAGTATAGTGCATTATTAAAGGTAAGGATCATGATAAGGTTTAAGACAACAATTATTGTGCAGGGAATATCTATATAATTTAGAGTAGTATCCTAAATTAGGATATTCATAGACTAAATTTATGACTATTTAATACCTGCTCAACATGGTCAAAGTTATGTAATGAGTATATATGTTTTTATGGACTCTAAGAAGGTTAATATTCTTGAGAAAAAAAATTATTATAATTATAACACTAATTTTAGTGAAAAATATTCAACTACATAATATTTTTTAATAACTTTTAATGTTTACAATGGATCATTGGATATAAGACATGAATCCATATGTTTGATAAAAAAATATATTGAGTCTTATAGTTGTATCATGTTACAAAATTAGCAAGTGTACCAAATCATGAATTAATAAAGATGATAAGTCTAGATATAATTTCCCATATACTTATGTTGTTTAGAAAAATAATGTTTATTCACTACAATGTTTAATGACTTTTGCATGAGTTAAACGGTCTACAATAGTTGTTAGACGCTATTATATTGGTTCGTTTCAACCTGAGCAACGTCCACTTCTTCCTTAAGACCTCTTAAAGGATTCCACTAATCTTTAACAAAGATTACACAAGTTTCACCATTTCTGGTTTAAAACGAATATCAACCACTACTGGTCTCAACACTAGTTTCACCATTAATCTTTTAAGTTTTTCTCTCTCTCTCTTTCTTTCTTTTTACTCAACAGGATCTGACTCTAGATAGTTTTAAGAGAACTCTTGATCTTCCATGATGATGATTTTTCTTTTCATTCCATAAGAATCAATCCTCATCTTCAGTTTTTTCTTTTTCTTCAAGGATATTCTATTTATACACCTTTTGACAATGTAACCGGTGGACGATGCTTGTCCTTAAGATTTGGTGATAATATATCTGTTAGATGAAGCTTGTCCTCGAGTTCATAGCTTTGTCATAGATGGCAGTCATAGCTTGATGTCTTTTTGTCAGAGCAAACTTACTTTTTTAGTACTTCATCAAAAGTAGATTGTACTATCTCTTTGGCGTGACTTTTGATGAGATGATCGTTCCATAAGTGTCTTCTTGTCTTTAACATTTATTTCTGACTTGTACTTGATAGAGCAGGTTGACACTTGTAATAGGCAATCTGCAGAAGGTAGAGTATATATGCATGCAGCAAATATGTTCTTTCTTTTATTACTTTTGCTAGTTTTGAACATTGAACATTTAATGACATTTAACGCTTTTCGCATTCTCTACCGTTCAGGTAGGATTTGATTGTTTGAGCTTTCTAGTGAAGATACCAAATGTTTTATGAGAGCTTCATTGTTGGATGAAAACACGTTTGACACATGGTATCATTTAGCCTATGGGAGACTTCTCCTAACGACACTTTGTTTAGTAGATACTCGTTGAGTTCAAGAGCATTTTTAGTAAGACATCTTTTATCATGTGTTTTTGGAACAAGATTTGTCCTTTTTAGTGCATTTACCCAAAATATCATCTTATGATAAGATTTCGTCTACCTTATTTAACTAGGCATGCCACGAGTGCATTTAGCAAGACTCACATTAAATAGCTAAACCGTTTAATGGTGCGTCTTTTATAAAGACCTTTCTCTTAGCGGTTCTCTTATACCTTATTTTCTTATTTGTATTGTGAATTTTAGAATAATACGTAGTCAGTTATCTTTTGTTAGTGTTGTTCATTAGTCTATAAGATGTGTGTAGTCGTTAAATGATCGTGGCCCATCCCTTAGCAACCTTTCTTTCTACCTACACTTATGTTTAGTTACGTGACTCTTTTCATAGGTGAATTCTTACATTTTGCATATAAGATTCTTTAGATTTTTTATGTTGTTACGCTTAGTGTTTTGTCGACTCGTTAATAGAAACACCATTTAGAAAACAAAAAATATTTAATATATAAAACGTTTAATATATGATCTTTAAACTATATAAAACGTTAAATTTTTTAAAAGGACTTTGGGCTAACCCAATTTTAATTTTATTATTTAAACTATATAATAATAATACTATTAACAATAATAATAATAATAAGTATTATTATTATTAGTTAGTCACGCACATACAACTCGATTCAAAGATATATAAAAAAGATAGTTTCAATGCTAACATGGAAAAGTGTTTTAAACCATATTAATTGAAGATGATTATTTATAGTTTTAATGAATTTTGAAAAATATGAATGTAACTAATGAAATTTATAAAAAAATATAAAATTTATAAAAAAATATAAAATTTATAAATTAATATTATAAAATTACAAAGTTTTTACGGAATTCACACCAGATGGACCATCCCAATTCTCTCACTTCTCCCTACTTCCAGAGATTCACAATTTTTTTTGTCTTTATCAAGAGAACATGCCTCACACCAACCACTTTCAATTCACCCTGTTTTGTCTAAAAGGGCTTTTGGTTGACCCAATTTTGCTTTCTACACTTTCTTCTGTTCTTGGCACTCCCATATTTGTTTCATTTTTAGTTCATGTTTCTCACCTGTTCTTAATATCTCTTTTGGTCTCTCGAAAAGGAGAAATGTTCAAAGTGATTATACGTTTATTAAAAAATTAGAAATGGTTCCAACTTGTGTAAAAATGGGTTAAGTTAATCCTTTTTGCTTATAACGTCAAAAATGTAACGGTGTAGGTGCCCCCTAGGCAAAACATAATGATCTGTCCAATTCTTGTCATTGTGTGACACTGTGAGGTTAAATGACGTGTAAAATTAAAATTGCGACAAAATAAATGGATTATGTGGCAATGTTTTAACATATGTTAAAAAAAGAGGAGTTAGGGTTGGGGTTCGTGCAACTTGGTTCCTGAGGTGATGAAAGTAGTTGTCATGAGATAGGAATGGCTTCTTGCATGAACCAAATTTGGGGTTCTTTAATTAATTATAAAATTAAAATGAAACACCTCACTATGTTGTTCCATCATTTAATTTAAAATTGTAATTTTAAATTTCATATCATAGTATCTCTAAGTTCTTTTCAAAATACTTATTTAAAAGTATTATTATGAATTCAAATTGTATAATTTATTTTTAAATTTGAAATCATTTTAAATTACAGATTTCAAATATATTTGAATAATAAATTTCAACACTTATAAATAAACTAGCTAAAGCACCTTACCTTAAGCGTCTCAAACTCTGAAAACAATCAAACTCTGAAAACAAACCAAATAAAGGATGGAAAACTAGACATTAACTAAGAAGTAAAATAAACAAAAAATGTTATTTACACCTTTAACTTTTAAAAACATTCTAAAAAATTTGAAAATTTTAGTACATTTGAGAAAGCTTCTTTTGAAAGTCAATTTTAAGAAGAAAAAGAATACCCATATATTATATTGAGAAAGCTTCTTAGATTATACAATTGATAATCTAAGTTGGAAACACATAACTTCTATCTGAATGAAACAAAATAAGATAGACACAAAATTATATGAACATATATATGAAAACTAAGAGGATGATGTTATTAATGATAAACTCTAAAATTTTGTAAAATTGGGAAATGTAAATTTTGTCTCACAAAATTGTAATAAAGTGAAAAAAAAAACATAAAAATACACCAAAAACAACAAGTTTGAGCCTTACAAAAAATTACGAAAATCTTAATAAAATGAAATGGTTCAAAGAAAAACCTTAGAGTAGTTTTCTAACTTTAAATAATAGGTCGAAACATTATACTCTTTTCCAGAAAAAAAAAAACAAGACTATTTTTTGAATCTTTTATCTAAAGTCTACTATACATTATTGTTAAAACTATAATTAAAAATATAAACGTACATTAATTTATAAATATATTTTGAAACCGTTAAAAAGAAAATATTTATGAATATAATATAAATACATAATTACATTAATGATAAAATTAAAACTTTCTATAAATAAATTATACGGCTATTAATTCCATGAAAACATACATATATCTATATCTATATAAGGCAATGAGTAGTGTTTGAAACTATAATTAAGAGAAAGAAGATGAAGGTGTGTTTGGTATTGCTGATTCTAATAGTTGTTTCCATTGAGATTGGTATGTGATATAAGGTTTGAAAGTTGATTTTTGGTTTAAAATAAGTTTGTAAAGTTAAGAGTCATGGTTTAACATTGAAATATATTATGTATGTTTTGTGAAACAGAAAGCCAAGGGCCATTGAAAATGATAGAAGGAAAAGTGTGTGAAGTGATGCTATCTGACGATTGTGAAATTGATAATTGCTTCGTTGATTGCCCCAAGAAATATGGAGCAGGTGCAAGTGCTCATTGTAGCCTTAAAGGGGAATGCTTATGCGATTATCCATGTTGAGATATTTTTACAACCTTTTCTTTCATTTAATATATAATTCCACACTTATAATGTCATATTCAAACTAAATAAAATTATTCTCTTATCATTATATTTATTTATGTTCTTCTTCTCAATCCTTCTCCACAGTCTAATTATTCTTTACTTCAAACAATAACTTTGAAGTTTAGTTAGTATATATGTCAATGTATGATGTTTATTTTTCTCTTATCTATATTAACTATAGAAAAAAAAATTAAACAACTTCAGACTTAATAAATTTTTGTTAGATAATGTAAAAACCGAATTTTTGTAATTTTTTTCTTTCCTAAATTTATGTATTTCCTTTTTAAAAAAATCAATTTTTCACTTATTTTTCTAAAATTTATGTCTTTTATACTTTTTGAGTTCAATTGCAATTGAAATATCAATTTTTTCTTTTTTTTGTTTTTTACTTTTTATTAAAAAATGTATAACAAACATGTAGCCCTTTCACAAATCAAAATACCATACACAAGAAATTTATCCAATAATTTTTCATACTTCTCACGTATACCATTATTATTATTATTATTATTATTATTATTATTATTATTATTTAAATATCAGACACTGTGAAACAACCGGTAGCAACAACCGAAATTGTTGCTACAGTGAAAATGTTTGGCTATAACTAGAGTATTCCTCCGCGTTGAGCGACACTTGAGTCTCATAATGGAGCGTGAGTTTGCTATCCTTGAGTGTCCTTCGAGAGTGTCCTAATTTTGTGAGGAACCTCTCTCTCTAAGTATGCCTTTTGTTTTCGCATTCTTGTAAGTGTTTCATCCTCTCAATCTTTCGTTTTGTTCCTTCTTTCCTTTAAGCTTTCTTTTAATCCATGTTCTTTTACATTTACGTTCGTTCGTTGTTCTTGTTATACTTTTTTATTTGTTTTGTTATTTCACCACTCTTCACTTTTTTTTATACTAATAAACTAATAATGGGGTATATAAGCTGGAAAACTGTTGTTAACCTCCCTTCGTGAACAATGCTACGTACCCTAAATCTGGTAAGATCCTTTGTGAAGACCGGGATACATCTGGTCTGGACTTCAAACTAGACTATGGACAAAATTGAGTTAAAAGAAAACTAATTGTATCAACCCTCTTTGACACAAACATAATATTTCTGCACTTTTGTTTCTTAGAAAAATGAACAAAAATTTTAAAAATTTGGAAGTTCAAGACAAGTTGGGATATAAACAATGGTCCTTTTCTTCTTAACTTTATTTTTACTATTTTTATAATTTAAATAATTTTATATTCATATTAATATTATTATTATTATTATTATTATTATTATTGTTATTGTTGTTATTATTGTTACTCATTATTTTTCTTCTAGTAATATATTGGTTCTTTTTGTCCTTTTAAGTTTTTATTATTTAATTTTACTTTTAATGATATATTGATCCTTTTACTATTTATATTCTTATTATTTAACTATATTCTGTCTACTATACTTTTTCAGTTCTTTAGTTTATTTATATTTTTTATTTAATTTATTTTTAATTATATACTAGTCCATTTCTCTTTATGTTTCTTTAATTAAATTATATTTAAAGCCTTTGTTTGAATTATTCTTTTATGTTTTAATTTTAAATATTATGCTTATAATTCAAGAAATTTATATAAAAAAAGCATAAAAATAAATAAATTTTAATTAAACAAACATTGATGAAAAGAAGTTATCTATATACTTTATTATTATCTTTATATTTTTCAATTATTCTTTCATATTTGTTTATATTATTATCTTTATATTTTTCAATTATTTGTTCATATTTGTTTATATTGTGTTTATAAATTATTGACTAAAATAATGTATGATGTATCCTAATAATAAAGTTTTAGTAATGCTTGAAACTATATTAAAATGTCTTAAGTAGGTTAGTTGAACTTAGGAAGAGTCCTTTGATTTGCTTGTGTTAATACATGAGTTTCTACATTTGAAAAGTAAGAGTCCTTTAGTTTGCTTGTGTTAACACATGACTTTCTACATTTGAAAAGTCATAATTTAGTATAGTGCATTATTAAAGGTAAGGATCATGATAAGGTTTAAGACAACAATTATTGTGCAGGGAATATCTATATAATTTAGAGTAGTATCCTAAATTAGGATATTCATAGACTAAATTTATGACTATTTAATACCTGCTCAACATGGTCAAAGTTATGTAATGAGTATATATGTTTTTATGGACTCTAAGAAGGTTAATATTCTTGAGAAAAAAAATTATTATAATTATAACACTAATTTTAGTGAAAAATATTCAACTACATAATATTTTTTTAATAACTTTTAATGTTTACAATGGATCATTGGATATAAGACATGAATCCATATGTTTGATAAAAAAATATATTGAGTCTTATAGTTGTATCATGTTACAAAATTAGCAAGTGTACCAAATCATGAATTAATAAAGATGATAAGTCTAGATATAATTTCCCATATACTTATGTTGTTTAGAAAAATAATGTTTATTCACTACAATGTTTAATGACTTTTGCATGGTTAAACGGTCTACAATAGTTGTTAGACGCTATTATATTGGTTCGTTTCAACCTGAGCAACGTCCACTTCTTCCTTAAGACCTCTTAAAGGATTCCACTAATCTTTAACAAAGATTACACAAGTTTCACCATTTCTGGTTTAAAACGAATATCAACCACTACTGGTCTCAACACTAGTTTCACCATTAATCTTTTAAGTTTTTCTCTCTCTCTCTTTCTTTCTTTTTACTCAACAGGATCTGACTCTAGATAGTTTTAAGAGAACTCTTGATCTTCCATGATGATGATTTTTCTTTTCATTCCATAAGAATCAATCCTCATCTTCAGTTTTTTCTTTTTCTTCAAGGATATTCTATTTATACACCTTTTGACAATGTAACCGGTGGACGATGCTTGTCCTTAAGATTTGGTGATAATATATCTGTTAGATGAAGCTTGTCCTCGAGTTCATAGCTTTGTCATAGATGGCAGTCATAGCTTGATGTCTTTTTGTCAGAGCAAACTTACTTTTTTAGTACTTCATCAAAAGTAGATTGTACTATCTCTTTGGCGTGACTTTTGATGAGATGATCGTTCCATAAGTGTCTTCTTGTCTTTAACATTTATTTCTGACTTGTACTTGATAGAGCAGGTTGACACTTGTAATAGGCAATCTGCAGAAGGTAGAGTATATATGCATGCAGCAAATATGTTCTTTCTTTTATTACTTTTGCTAGTTTTGAACATTGAACATTTAATGACATTTAACGCTTTTCGCATTCTCTACCGTTCAGGTAGGATTTGATTGTTTGAGCTTTCTAGTGAAGATACCAAATGTTTTATGAGAGCTTCATTGTTGGATGAAAACACGTTTGACACATGGTATCATTTAGCCTATGGGAGACTTCTCCTAACGACACTTTGTTTAGTAGATACTCGTTGAGTTCAAGAGCATTTTTAGTAAGACATCTTTTATCATGTGTTTTTGGAACAAGATTTGTCCTTTTTAGTGCATTTACCCAAAATATCATCTTATGATAAGATTTCGTCTACCTTATTTAACTAGGCATGCCACGAGTGCATTTAGCAAGACTCACATTAAATAGCTAAACCGTTTAATGGTGCGTCTTTTATAAAGACCTTTCTCTTAGCGGTTCTCTTATACCTTATTTTCTTATTTGTATTGTGAATTTAGAATAATACGTAGTCAGTTATCTTTTGTTAGTGTTGTTCATTAGTCTATAAGATGTGTGTAGTCGTTAAATGATCGTGGCCCATCCCTTAGCAACCTTTCTTTCTACCTACACTTATGTTTAGTTACGTGACTCTTTTCATAGGTGAATTCTTACATTTTGCATATAAGATTCTTTAGATTTTTTATGTTGTTACGCTTAGTGTTTTGTCGACTCGTTAATAGAAACACCATTTAGAAACAAAAAATATTTAATATATAAAACGTTTAATATATGATCTTTAAACTATATAAAACGTTAAATTTTTTAAAAGGACTTTGGGCTAACCCAATTTTAATTTTATTATATAAACTATATATAATAATACTATTAACAATAATAATAATAATAAGTATTATTATTATTAGTTAGTCACGCACATACAACTCGATTCAAAGATATATAAAAAAGATAGTTTCAATGCTAACATGGAAAAGTGTTTTAAACCATATTAATTGAAGATGATTATTTATAGTTTTAATGAATTTTGAAAAATATGAATGTAACTAATGAAAATTATATATAAAAAATATAAAATTTATAAAAAAATATAAAATTTATAAATTAATATTATAAAATTACAAAGTTTTTACGGAATTCACACCAGATGGACCATCCCAATTCTCCTACTTCTCCCTACTTCCAGAGATTCACAATTTTTTTTGTCTTTATCAAGAGAACATGCCTCACACCAACCACTTTCAATTCACCCTGTTTTGTCTAAAAGGGCTTTTGGTTGACCCAATTTTGCTTTCTACACTTTCTTCTGTTCTTGGCACTCCCATATTTGTTTCATTTTTAGTTCATGTTTCTCACCTGTTCTTAATATCTCTTTTGGTCTCTCGAAAAGGAGAAATGTTCAAAGTGATTATACGTTTATTAAAAAATTAGAAATGGTTCCAACTTGTGTAAAAATGGGTTAAGTTAATCCTTTTTGCTTATAACGTCAAAATGTAACGGTGTAGGTGCCCCCTAGGCAAAACATAATGATCTGTCCAATTCTTGTCATTGTGTGACACTGTGAGGTTAAATGACGTGTAAAATTAAAATTGCGACAAAATAAATGGATTATGTGGCAATGTTTTAACATATGTTAAAAAAAGAGGAGTTAGGGTTGGGGTTCGTGCAACTTGGTTCCTGAGGTGATGAAAGTAGTTGTCATGAGATAGGAATGGCTTCTTGCATGAACCAAATTTGGGGTTCTTTAATTAATTATAAAATTAAAATGAAACACCTCACTATGTTGTTCCATCATTTAATTTAAAATTGTAATTTTAAATTTCATATCATAGTATCTCTAAGTTCTTTTCAAAATACTTATTTAAAAGTATTATTATGAATTCAAATTGTATAATTTATTTTTAAATTTGAAATCATTTTAAATTACAGATTTCAAATATATTTGAATAATAAATTTCAACACTTATAAATAAACTAGCTAAAGCACCTTACCTTAAGCGTCTCAAACTCTGAAAACAATCAAACTCAAAACAAACCAAATAAAGGATGGAAAAACTAGACATTAACTAAGAAGTAAAATAAACAAAAAATGTTATTTACACCTTTAACTTTTAAAAACATTCTAAAAAATTTGAAATTTTAGTACATTTGAGAAAGCTTCTTTTGAAAGTCAATTTTAAGAAGAAAAAGAATACCCATATTATATTGAGAAAGCTTCTTAGATTATACAATTGATAATCTAAGTTGGAAACACATAACTTCTATCTGAATGAAACAAAATAAGATAGACACAAAATTATATGAACATATATATGAAAACTAAGAGGATGATGTTATTAATGATAAACTCTAAAATTTTGTAAAATTGGGAAATGTAAATTTTGTCTCACAAAATTGTAATAAAGTGAAAAAAAAAACATAAAAATACACCAAAAACAACAAGTTTGAGCCTTACAAAAAATTACGAAAATCTTAATAAAATGAAATGGTTCAAAGAAAAACCTTAGAGTAGTTTTCTAACTTTAAATAATAGGTCGAAACATTATACTCTTTTCCAGAAAAAAAAAACAAGACTATTTTTTGAATCTTTTATCTAAAGTCTACTATACATTATTGTTAAAACTATAATTAAAAATATAAACGTACATTAATTTATAAATATATTTTGAAACCGTTAAAAAGAAAATATTTATGAATATAATATAAATACATAATTACATTAATGATAAAATTAAAACTTTCTATAAAAAATTATACGGCTATTAATTCCATGAAAACATACATATATCTATATCTATATAAGGCAATGAGTAGTGTTTGAAACTATAATTAAGAGAAAGAAGATGAAGGTGTGTTTGGTATTGCTGATTCTAATAGTTGTTTCCATTGAGATTGGTATGTGATATAAGGTTTGAAAGTTGATTTTTGGTTTAAAATAAGTTTGTAAAGTTAAGAGTCATGGTTTAACATTGAAATATATTATGTATGTTTTGTGAAACAGAAAGCCAAGGGCCATTGAAAATGATAGAAGGAAAAGTGTGTGAAGTGATGCTATCTGACGATTGTGAAATTGATAATTGCTTCGTTGATTGCCCCAAGAAATATGGAGCAGGTGCAAGTGCTCATTGTAGCCTTAAAGGGGAATGCTTATGCGATTATCCATGTTGAGATATTTTTACAACCTTTTCTTTCATTTAATATATAATTCCACACTTATAATGTCATATTCAAACTAAATAAAATTATTCTCTTATCATTATATTTATTTATGTTCTTCTTCTCAATCCTTCTCCACAGTCTAATTATTCTTTACTTCAAACAATAACTTTGAAGTTTAGTTAGTATATATGTCAATGTATGATGTTTATTTTTCTCTTATCTATATTAACTATAGAAAAAAAAATTAAACAACTTCAGACTTAATAAATTTTTGTTAGATAATGTAAAAACCGAATTTTTGTAATTTTTTTCTTTCCTAAATTTATGTATTTCCTTTTTTAAAAAAATCAATTTTTCACTTATTTTTCTAAAATTTATGTCTTTTATACTTTTTGAGTTCAATTGCAATTGAAATATCAATTTTTTCTTTTTTTGTTTTTTACTTTTTATTAAAAAATGTATAACAAACATGTAGCCCTTTCACAAATCAAAATACCATACACAAGAAATTTATCCAATAATTTTTCATACTTCTCACGTATACCAATATTATTATTATTATTATTATTATTATTATTATTATTTAAATATCAGACACTGTGAAACAACCGGTAGCAACAACCGAAATTGTTGCTACAGTGAAAATGTTTGGCTATAACTAGAGTATTCCTCCGCGTTGAGCGACACTTGAGTCTCATAATGGAGCGTGAGTTTGCTATCCTTGAGTGTCCTTCGAGAGTGTCCTAATTTTGTGAGGAACCTCTCTCTCTAAGTATGCCTTTTGTTTTCGCATTCTTGTAAGTGTTTCATCCTCTCAATCTTTCGTTTTGTTCCTTCTTTCCTTTAAGCTTTCTTTTAATCCATGTTCTTTTACATTTACGTTCGTTCGTTGTTCTTGTTATACTTTTTTATTTGTTTTGTTATTTCACCACTCTTCACTTTTTTTTATACTAATAAACTAATAATGGGGTATATAAGCTGGAAAACTGTTGTTAACCTCCCTTCGTGAACAATGCTACGTACCCTAAATCTGGTAAGATCCTTTGTGAAGACCGGGATACATCTGGTCTGGACTTCAAACTAGACTATGGACAAAATTGAGTTAAAAGAAAACTAATTGTATCAACCCTCTTTGACACAAACATAATATTTCTGCACTTTTGTTTCTTAGAAAAATGAACAAAAATTTTAAAAATTTGGAAGTTCAAGACAAGTTGGGATATAAACAATGGTCCTTTTCTTCTTAACTTTATTTTTACTATTTTTATAATTTAAATAATTTTATATTCATATTAATATTATTATTATTATTATTATTATTGTTATTGTTGTTATTATTGTTACTCATTATTTTTCTTCTAGTAATATATTGGTTCTTTTTGTCCTTTTAAGTTTTTATTATTTAATTTTACTTTTAATGATATATTGATCCTTTTACTATTTATATTCTTATTATTTAACTATATTCTGTCTACTATACTTTTTCAGTTCTTTAGTTTATTTATATTTTTTATTTAATTTATTTTTAATTATATACTAGTCCATTTCTCTTTATGTTTCTTTAATTAAATTATATTTAAAGCCTTTGTTTGAATTATTCTTTTATGTTTTAATTTTAAATATTATGCTTATAATTCAAGAAATTTATATAAAAAAAGCATAAAAATAAATAAATTTTAATTAAACAAACATTGATGAAAAGAAGTTATCTATATACTTTATTATTATCTTTATATTTTTCAATTATTCTTTCATATTTGTTTATATTATTATCTTTATATTTTTCAATTATTTGTTCATATTTGTTTATATTGTGTTTATAAATTATTGACTAAAATAATGTATGATGTATCCTAATAATAAAGTTTTAGTAATGCTTGAAACTATATTAAAATGTCTTAAGTAGGTTAGTTGAACTTAGGAAGAGTCCTTTGATTTGCTTGTGTTAATACATGAGTTTCTACATTTGAAAAGTAAGAGTCCTTTAGTTTGCTTGTGTTAACACATGACTTTCTACATTTGAAAAGTCATAATTTAGTATAGTGCATTATTAAAGGTAAGGATCATGATAAGGTTTAAGACAACAATTATTGTGCAGGGAATATCTATATAATTTAGAGTAGTATCCTAAATTAGGATATTCATAGACTAAATTTATGACTATTTAATACCTGCTCAACATGGTCAAAGTTATGTAATGAGTATATATGTTTTTATGGACTCTAAGAAGGTTAATATTCTTGAGAAAAAAAATTATTATAATTATAACACTAATTTTAGTGAAAAATATTCAACTACATAATATTTTTTTAATAACTTTTAATGTTTACAATGGATCATTGGATATAAGACATGAATCCATATGTTTGATAAAAAAATATATTGAGTCTTATAGTTGTATCATGTTACAAAATTAGCAAGTGTACCAAATCATGAATTAATAAAGATGATAAGTCTAGATATAATTTCCCATATACTTATGTTGTTTAGAAAAATAATGTTTATTCACTACAATGTTTAATGACTTTTGCATGGTTAAACGGTCTACAATAGTTGTTAGACGCTATTATATTGGTTCGTTTCAACCTGAGCAACGTCCACTTCTTCCTTAAGACCTCTTAAAGGATTCCACTAATCTTTAACAAAGATTACACAAGTTTCACCATTTCTGGTTTAAAACGAATATCAACCACTACTGGTCTCAACACTAGTTTCACCATTAATCTTTTAAGTTTTTCTCTCTCTCTCTTTCTTTCTTTTTACTCAACAGGATCTGACTCTAGATAGTTTTAAGAGAACTCTTGATCTTCCATGATGATGATTTTTCTTTTCATTCCATAAGAATCAATCCTCATCTTCAGTTTTTTCTTTTTCTTCAAGGATATTCTATTTATACACCTTTTGACAATGTAACCGGTGGACGATGCTTGTCCTTAAGATTTGGTGATAATATATCTGTTAGATGAAGCTTGTCCTCGAGTTCATAGCTTTGTCATAGATGGCAGTCATAGCTTGATGTCTTTTGTCAGAGCAAACTTACTTTTTTAGTACTTCATCAAAAGTAGATTGTACTATCTCTTTGGCGTGACTTTTGATGAGATGATCGTTCCATAAGTGTCTTCTTGTCTTTAACATTTATTTCTGACTTGTACTTGATAGAGCAGGTTGACACTTGTAATAGGCAATCTGCAGAAGGTAGAGTATATATGCATGCAGCAAATATGTTCTTTCTTTTATTACTTTTGCTAGTTTTGAACATTGAACATTTAATGACATTTAACGCTTTTCGCATTCTCTACCGTTCAGGTAGGATTTGATTGTTTGAGCTTTCTAGTGAAGATACCAAATGTTTTATGAGAGCTTCATTGTTGGATGAAAACACGTTTGACACATGGTATCATTTAGCCTATGGGAGACTTCTCCTAACGACACTTTGTTTAGTAGATACTCGTTGAGTTCAAGAGCATTTTTAGTAAGACATCTTTTATCATGTGTTTTTGGAACAAGATTTGTCCTTTTTAGTGCATTTACCCAAAATATCATCTTATGATAAGATTTCGTCTACCTTATTTAACTAGGCATGCCACGAGTGCATTTAGCAAGACTCACATTAAATAGCTAAACCGTTTAATGGTGCGTCTTTTATAAAGACCTTTCTCTTAGCGGTTCTCTTATACCTTATTTTCTTATTTGTATTGTGAATTTTAGAATAATACGTAGTCAGTTATCTTTTGTTAGTGTTGTTCATTAGTCTATAAGATGTGTGTAGTCGTTAAATGATCGTGGCCCATCCCTTAGCAACCTTTCTTTCTACCTACACTTATGTTTAGTTACGTGACTCTTTTCATAGGTGAATTCTTACATTTTGCATATAAGATTCTTTAGATTTTTTATGTTGTTACGCTTAGTGTTTTGTCGACTCGTTAATAGAAACACCATTTAGAAAACAAAAAATATTTAATATATAAAACGTTTAATATATGATCTTTAAACTATATAAAACGTTAAATTTTTTAAAAGGACTTTGGGCTAACCCAATTTTAATTTTATTATTTAAACTATATAATAATAATACTATTAACAATAATAATAATAATAAGTATTATTATTATTAGTTAGTCACGCACATACAACTCGATTCAAAGATATATAAAAAAGATAGTTTCAATGCTAACATGGAAAAGTGTTTTAAACCATATTAATTGAAGATGATTATTTATAGTTTTAATGAATTTTGAAAAATATGAATGTAACTAATGAAATTTATAAAAAAATATAAAATTTATAAAAAAATATAAAATTTATAAATTAATATTATAAAATTACAAAGTTTTTACGGAATTCACACCAGATGGACCATCCCAATTCTCTCACTTCTCCCTACTTCCAGAGATTCACAATTTTTTTTGTCTTTATCAAGAGAACATGCCTCACACCAACCACTTTCAATTCACCCTGTTTTGTCTAAAAGGGCTTTTGGTTGACCCAATTTTGCTTTCTACACTTTCTTCTGTTCTTGGCACTCCCATATTTGTTTCATTTTTAGTTCATGTTTCTCACCTGTTCTTAATATCTCTTTTGGTCTCTCGAAAAGGAGAAATGTTCAAAGTGATTATACGTTTATTAAAAAATTAGAAATGGTTCCAACTTGTGTAAAAATGGGTTAAGTTAATCCTTTTTGCTTATAACGTCAAAAATGTAACGGTGTAGGTGCCCCCTAGGCAAAACATAATGATCTGTCCAATTCTTGTCATTGTGTGACACTGTGAGGTTAAATGACGTGTAAAATTAAAATTGCGACAAAATAAATGGATTATGTGGCAATGTTTTAACATATGTTAAAAAAAGAGGAGTTAGGGTTGGGGTTCGTGCAACTTGGTTCCTGAGGTGATGAAAGTAGTTGTCATGAGATAGGAATGGCTTCTTGCATGAACCAAATTTGGGGTTCTTTAATTAATTATAAAATTAAAATGAAACACCTCACTATGTTGTTCCATCATTTAATTTAAAATTGTAATTTTAAATTTCATATCATAGTATCTCTAAGTTCTTTTCAAAATACTTATTTAAAAGTATTATTATGAATTCAAATTGTATAATTTATTTTTAAATTTGAAATCATTTTAAATTACAGATTTCAAATATATTTGAATAATAAATTTCAACACTTATAAATAAACTAGCTAAAGCACCTTACCTTAAGCGTCTCAAACTCTGAAAACAATCAAACTCTAAAACAAACCAAATAAAGGATGGAAAACTAGACATTAACTAAGAAGTAAAATAAACAAAAAATGTTATTTACACCTTTAACTTTTAAAAACATTCTAAAAAATTTGAAATTTTAGTACATTTGAGAAAGCTTCTTTTGAAAGTCAATTTTAAGAAGAAAAAGAATACCCATATATTATATTGAGAAAGCTTCTTAGATTATACAATTGATAATCTAAGTTGGAAACACATAACTTCTATCTGAATGAAACAAAATAAGATAGACACAAAATTATATGAACATATATATGAAAACTAGAGGATGATGTTATTAATGATAAACTCTAAAATTTTGTAAAATTGGGAAAATGTAAATTTTGTCTCACAAAATGTAATAAAGTGAAAAAAAAAACATAAAAATACCAAAAACAACAAGTTTGAGCCTTACAAAAAATTACGAAAATCTTAATAAAATGAAATGGTTCAAAGAAAAACCTTAGAGTAGTTTTCTAACTTTAAATAATAGGTCGAAACATTATACTCTTTTCCAGAAAAAAAAAACAAGACTATTTTTTGAATCTTTTATCTAAAGTCTACTATACATTATTGTTAAAACTATAATTAAAAATATAAACGTACATTAATTTATAAATATATTTTGAAACCGTTAAAAAGAAAATATTTATGAATATAATATAAATACATAATTACATTAATGATAAAATTAAAACTTTCTATAAATAAATTATACGGCTATTAATTCCATGAAAACATACATATATCTATATCTATATAAGGCAATGAGTAGTGTTTGAAACTATAATTAAGAGAAAGAAGATGAAGGTGTGTTTGGTATTGCTGATTCTAATAGTTGTTTCCATTGAGATTGGTATGTGATATAAGGTTTGAAAGTTGATTTTTGGTTTAAAATAAGTTTGTAAAGTTAAGAGTCATGGTTTAACATTGAAATATATTATGTATGTTTTGTGAAACAGAAAGCCAAGGGCCATTGAAAATGATAGAAGGAAAAGTGTGTGAAGTGATGCTATCTGACGATTGTGAAATTGATAATTGCTTCGTTGATTGCCCCAAGAAATATGGAGCAGGTGCAAGTGCTCATTGTAGCCTTAAAGGGGAATGCTTATGCGATTATCCATGTTGAGATATTTTTACAACCTTTTCTTTCATTTAATATATAATTCCACACTTATAATGTCATATTCAAACTAAATAAAATTATTCTCTTATCATTATATTTATTTATGTTCTTCTTCTCAATCCTTCTCCACAGTCTAATTATTCTTTACTTCAAACAATAACTTTGAAGTTTAGTTAGTATATATGTCAATGTATGATGTTTATTTTTCTCTTATCTATATTAACTATAGAAAAAAAAATTAAACAACTTCAGACTTAATAAATTTTTGTTAGATAATGTAAAAACCGAATTTTTGTAATTTTTTTCTTTCCTAAATTTATGTATTTCCTTTTTTAAAAAAATCAATTTTTCACTTATTTTCTAAAATTTATGTCTTTTATACTTTTTGAGTTCAATTGTAATTGAAATATCAATTTTTTCTTTTTTTTTTGTTTTTTACTTTTATTAAAAAATGTATAACAAACATGTAGCCCTTTCACAAATCAAAATACCGTACATAAGAAATTTATCGAATAATTTTCCATACTTCTCACGTATACCATATTATTATATTATTATTATTATTATTATATTATATTATTATTATTATTATTATTATTATTATTATTATTCAAACTAGACTATGGACAAAATTGAGTTAAAAGAAAACTAATTGTATCAACCCTTTTTGACACAAACATAATATTTCTGCACTTTTGTTTCTTAGAAAAATAAACAAAAATTTTAAAAATTTGGAAGTTCAAGACAAGCTGGGATAAAACGATGGAGTCCTACTAAAGAACAAGTTGCCCTACTAGAGGCCCTTTTTGCATATGGGATACGAAATCCAAATAGAGAGCAAGTGCACGAGATTGCAACGAAACTTAAAATTTATGGGGAAATTGGAGAGTATAGCGTTTATTGTTGGTTTCAAAATTATGGGTATCGTGAAAAGCAACGATGCTTGAAGCAAAGCACCATCACCACATCTTACTCTCCACTACCCCTCTTGCCACCTTTTATGAATGGTAAGATATGTTGTATTTTTACTTTTATTTATTTATTTATTATTATTATTTTAACATTTCTAATTTTATTTATTTGGAGATCTTGCATGGATAGCGTTGTCGGTTTCAGATCAGGTGACGTTGGATCTTTTTCCAATCCCTCTCATTCCTGATGAAAGAGAGATTTCTCCTCCCCTACTGTTCCAGGTGAAAGCTCCTTCCATTGAGCTTTCCTTACGATTGCCTTCCGCCGAAGAATAGTCTTTATTATTATTACTATGGACTGTAATCTTTAACGACCACTTGTGATCGACTTTTGAACATCTTTATTATTATTATTATTATTATTATTATTATTATTATTATTATTATATATTTATAGACTTAAATCTAACGTAAACTAGTTAACCATCATTTTTTTTAGACATGGTTTAAAGTTGATTCCTTGATTCATGGTAAAGTAACTTTGCGTCCTTACTGTCAGATCTGTCGGTTTGTTTTTATCTACGAGCATTAATTTGTTTAATTATTATTTATTTATTTTGTTTAAGTAGTGTAAGATAGATTTTATTTATCACAAGGGTAAGACCATCTTCGGTGTAATGGTTAAGACATTGGGTTTTTCATTAACTCTACTCATATTGGTGTTTCTTCCTCAATAATTCTATAGATGCTCAATCTTCCTTCCTCGGTCTATACTAAGGTAAATTTGACACTTGAAGAGTTGTATTGATTTTGGGTATTTACAAGATTCAAGCCAAAAGTGAAATTTTCAAAGGCTTAGGAATGAAAATCTATTATTGTAAATTTTTACTCTGATGATGAAATTAATTAAATCTTATGTTTTTCTTTGATTCATTCATTTGAAAGCGTTTAAACATATCCTACTTACCTAAATTGAACTATATATATGTGTCTAGCCGGTTTAACGTGCAATGCTAGTTATACATTAATTAATTCACTTAATTAGTACCTACACTTATAATATTAAGACCTATTCTAATATAATTTAGTACACTGTCCAATAGTACCTTACGTTTATAACTCCTAATCCTATCATGTATCCGCACCATAAAAATTATAAATTCAACAAATCAATGACCAATAATAGTTGAGACTTTATCAAACATGTTTATAGAATTGAAGTTCACTCAAAACAACCATGAATCGCTACACTGATACCATAAAACAATGACAAGTAGTATTTGTTCATCATGTGAATTATGAAATCATGATCAGCGCTATACTAGACATAATGTATGTAAATTCCACATAGACTAATAACCAAAGATAATATCATGTGGAAATCAATAGCAAAAGATTGACTTCATTTACCTAATCAATTTATAATTCATTTCAATAAACAGTCAAACATATATATACGCATCGTAATGCCAAAGTAATTAATTTCAACTTGTTCATTCGATACACATACTAGAAACTAGATGAGCTCACTCCCCAAAGCCCCAAAATCATTGCTCTGATACCATTAATGTAACATCCCATAATCTCACACTTGATAATTCATAGTTGATATGTATATATGTTTTAAACTTAGATTTCAACTACAAACTCATAAATATAACTCGAATTCTTCTAATTTATTCTTCTATCTCTTTCTTCATTGGCACTGAATCAGACGACATTCCTTCATCTGCTCCCGTATAACGAATTATACGATCATCGCACATACACAAACACAAACAAGTCGGGTGAGCTAACATGCAACAAATCATTTATAAAACATGCATAATTACTTTGATATACTCAACAAACATCATATAATAATTATGTCAGACAACCTCATACCATCATACCACAATCGCACCATAGACACTCATCCCATCATACCACAATCCGTAATAGACACTCATCCCACAATACACAATAAGCACTCATTCCACAATACCCAATAGACACTCATTCCACAATACCCCATAGACACTCATTCCACAATACCCAATAGACACTCATTCGGATAATACGTTGATGGGCGGTCATGGGAGGTTATGCACTTGTGATGACTTCTACTTCTTCTTACAAATACACTTCCAAAATACTCCATACCATCCACAAGGTTAGTCCTCAACACTATGTCCAAAATCGACACATAGACCAGGACCTCCTGCCCCTCTCACCACATAATTCACCCTTCTCTACTTGAGATTGGATGATTATTAGAGTATCAGGATAACCTCCAACAACAGGACCCTCAACGTCAACATATACACTAATACCATATCATTACAGAATCTCTCCAAGAGACTCATATCATGCTCATATTCCTCAACTCATATTATACCATTACAAAATCTCCCCATAATACTCATATCATGTTCATATGCATAAATTCAAATCCAATATAATAAAATACAATCATCACAAAAATCACACAAAATGAATACATCACAAAATAAATTAACAATAATAAAATATCACTATAAATGGTCACCGGAGAAGAATCAAATGTTTGACGAATCAAACTCACCATAAACGCTAGTACATATGACTAGTCACAACTTACTGGATTTGACCAGGGCTGCTCTATGATCAGGGATGTACCAACTCCGATTTTTAAGATTCCTCTATCCTACCATCACAAATATAACCTTAATATAAACGTTTTGGGGAACTAATAAGTTGAATTTGGCATAGCCGGTTAGACATCTTCTTATCCTTCCAGAAAGATGAATCCATCACATATTTTATATCAATTGAGTATATTGCATAATAGTTTAACAGTGCTTAATCTGTTAATAGGATTTAAGTTAAAAACCTATCGAGTAGACTTACAAGAAAGAGAGGTGTGTCACCATGGACAACTTAAGTACCAAGTCTTTCCTTAGCCAAAGTGTTCCTCAACTAGTTTTTAACAAATTTCTTATTTACAGATTCAAAACAACAACATATAATATTAACACAGAAATTCAATACAACAAACACCTATGTTTTTCATTAACAATATTCACACAGAATTTCAAGACATGAATAGTAATAAAACAATACTAAATCATAATATAAAAGCTTAGAAAGGTTAGCTCTCCTACCTCTATTCCAGACTTGGTTTCTTGATCAGAGGTTGTTCCCGGAAAACTTCCAGAATCTCCACACTAAAATCCTTCTTACTCTAAATTCTTCCTAATCTTATGATTTCTCTCTACTTCTTGGTGCAAAATCCCCCCTGCTTGGTATTTATAGGCCAAGATTCTAGTACTATTTGTTTTTTTATTATATATATATATATATATATATATATATATATATATATATATATATATATATATATATATATATATATATATATATATTTTATCATTTCAATCACCGAAAGATGTTTTGGTGTTTTGCTATTTCAATCACCGAAATTTTCTTTATCCATTTTTTTCTTTTTTTTCTAAACAAAAATATATCATTTAAGCTACCAAAATTTCTTATTTAGCTTTCCACATTTTATTTTTATATAAACTTATTAATTATATTTTCCATTCATAAAGAAAAATTTATTACTACTAGTAATAAAATTGTTACTATTAAGGTAAATATTTTTCATAGGTCTTAAAAAAAATATCCATGAATACAATATAAATACATAAATACATTAATGATAAAATTAAATTTTTTTATAAATAAATTAAACGGTTATTAATTCCATAAAAACATACACATATAATATGAGGCAAGGAGTAGTCTTTGAAAATAAAATTAAGAGAAAGAAGATGAAGGTATCTTTGGTTTGACTCATTCTAATCATAGTTTTCAAACTTTGTAAACTTACCTATCCTACAGTAAAATCCCAAAAATAACTGACATAAAAGGCTTTTGTTGTGTTAATGCCCCTTTATCTATGATCAATAAACACACATTTCCTCTAATATAATACCTAGAATGCAATATGATCTCTCTTTGGCTACCATAATTTCCCTTAACCACTCCTCTAAACATCCTCTAAACAATGAACAAGTCTCCCTATAAAATCTTTTCCTTCTCATTTTCAACCTCTTCTCTACTAGATCGTTCATTTAATGATTCACTTGTGATGTCTTACAATTCTTTTTAGATAACGTAGTCTCCTTAGTGCACAATTTTGAATTTATGTATCCTTTTTCACAAATACTTCAAACATTTCACCTCACTATAACTTTACTTTTTTTTAGTTTAAGTTGACACTGTAAATGATATTTTTGAAATTGAGTATTTGAACTTCTAGAAGGAAAACCTCCCTCATTCTTATTCCTTTCCTTCCAACTTGAAGAATTAAAATTAAAAGAATTCTTCTTCATATCCTTTCTTTTAAGTTGTTGCCCAACCTTAATCACTAAATTTACCACTTCCTCCATCTCCAAACAATGGTTAACTATATCTTATCTATAATGTTAGCATTCAAATATTACATAAAACAAGCCATAGTTATATATCTTTCTTTGTTTACTTTGGCTCTAAATCATGAACACATTCATCTCATTAAAATACTCATAGACACTTTTTCCTCATTGGGTGATGCTTCTCAACTTATCTCACACGTCACTATGTGAAGGAATAAAATGTCTCGTCATAACCTTTCTCATCTACACCCAAGTATCCACCTTAGGTTATTCATACCTTATTATATCCCTTTGAACTTAAACCACTAAATAAAAGCATAATCACAAAATGTCATTACAATCACCTTCACTTTTTTTTCCAACGAACAAATATTTGTTTAATATTCTTCTCTCATTCTTCATCTTAATTACTTTTATTATTATTAACTTGATTATTTAGTTGTTCAATTCTTTCAAAGGTTCTTCATTGCTTTTGTCTAGTGATCCTTTGTATTTGTGAGGTCATAACATCAATTAGTAGATTTTGAACTCCATTAAGTTGAGAACTATCGTCACCACTTACTTTTTTCATACTTCAAATTAAATTGTCAAAGAAAATGATGGATCTTACACTTTATGGATTGTTCACTCATGTTTACATTCAAATTGGATTTTTTTTTACAGTGAAACACTCTTGTCTTTTTACACTCATTCCCTACTTAAGTTTCTTACAAGAACCAAATAATTTATAACGAAGAACTATTTTTAAAGCTGACAAAGAAAAAAATTTAAAATAGAATATAGCACCAACAAAAAGAGAAGAGTAAGAAAAGTTTAACTACCAACAAATAAGCAAGACAAACATAACACAGAACAAAGAAAAAAAAATCTATTAGAAAAGACATTTGATACCTAGGAAAACAAAAATACAATTCAAAATCTACGAAAGAAAACAAAACGCGTATCTAAATGAAATAAAACATAATATACACGAAATTATAAGAATATATATATATATATATATATATATATATATATATATATATATATATATATATATGAAAATTAGAGGATGGTGTTATTAATGATGAAGTCTAAATTTTTGTAAAATTGGAAAATAGAAATTTTGTCCGACAAAATTGCAATTAAATGAAAAAAAAAACATAAAAATACATTATAAACAACAAGTTTGATAAGCCTGGATATTTGTTACAAAAAATTAGGAAATTCTTAATAAAATGAAATGGTTTAAAGAAAAGCCTTAGTAGAGGAGTTTTCTAACTTTGAATAATAGCCCAAAACTTGAACGTGGATAGTATTATTTCATTTTTCCATTCAGCCAAATTATATGTTATAAAAGAAACTTGAACATACTTACGTGTTATTATAATTATCCACAACTAAAAAATATAAATTTCATTACAAAAATACTTTTAAAATTTCATATTTTTTCTTAAATTTATATTATTTATAGTTTCTTTGTTCAATTTTAATTGAGATATCATTAATACCAGGACTAAAATTGAAACTTTTTTTTAAAATTTTTTTATGATATATTTGATGTGATGTGTAACATCCAAAAATACAGTGTAAAACCATATGATAGAAAGATCACATATAATAATATTACAGCTCAGTTTTTACAAAAGATAGGATGTACAGTTATGGCCGAACGACCTTACAAAAATAGCAGAGAGTTAAAATTGTACAAATGACTACGAATATAGAACGAACGACTTATAATCCTTCCTATGTTGAACGGTCAAATCAAAACATAAAGTAAACGAATGATCGAACGCTCCTACAAAAGAGTAGGCCAATAACTGACCGAGCGTCCTAAGTTTCGACCTTCACGTATGTCTCTTCCAATGCTTCTTTCAGCAATATCTTCTCCTTCTGCTCTCACTCACAGGGTGATCATTGCAATGACAAGGACGAACGAACGGGAATACATGACATGACAGGAAATAGGATAAGCTTATGTAATTTAATTCAAACATCAACATATATTTCACACAAGTCTAATAAAAACCATCATGTACAAAAATCATACTTTTCCCAACCATAATCATATAACAATGCATGCAAAGACTGTTCTTTTACTTTGACTGTCTGGACTGTATGAATTCTGTGTAGCTACGACGTTCGTGCACTCGTGGAAAGGTAATCTGAAAACCATCAGAATTACCATAGCTGGAAACCCAAGCCGCCACACGAGGTTAGCCCTTCATCCCTCACTATAGCCGGAAACCCAAGTCTACACATGAGTTTAGTCCGATAGCTGGAACCCCAAGCTATACACAACTAGGCCTCCTGCTATTCTCACCACATGCGCCACCATTCTCTACTTGAGACTCGGTGACCATTAGAATGTCAGGATGAACGATAGCTTAGTCTGACCACATTCATACTTTACCATTCCAATATCAAATCATGAGATATTCCTCCCCGAAACACTCTTTCATATCCAAAGTTATTTCATCCATATCATATTCCATCATCTTTCATTATTAAAACCTCAACTGAACCAATTTGAATAAAGATCCCGTAGGATACCAAATACCGAACGTTAGTTTTTAATCCAGAACAAGATCGAACACTTGAAGTGAGACCGAGATGTCTCCAACTCAAAACAGATCAAATCGAGAGAGTTGCTCACTTGTTGTGAAAGGAACCGAATACAATAGTACTTCTCAGAGACCAATAGAATCGAACGTTATTTTTCAAGTGAGCCAATTTAATGAACTGACTCTTGAGATTTCAAACCGAACACCGTAAATCCTAGGCCGAGTACTAAGACTCTAGGCTGAAACCAATTAAGACAGATACTGTAGGACATCAAATAATAGCACTTGACGGAATCATATGAAGAAACTGAACACCAATAAATACTTAGCTTCTTAATGAGTTAAACATCAAGGAAACCGAATGCCAGTCGAAGACTGGGCACTGTAAAGAGCGAACGCTGTTGAGTTTGGACGAACGCTCTTATTATAAAGATAGATTACGGAAATGAGAACTAGCGCCTGGTGCAAGACCGAGCACTTACTTAGTACAAGCGCTTGGTGTAAGACCGAGCACTACTTAACTTATATAATAAAGGCTTCATAAATATAAGATATCATTTAACTAATGTTCAAGAACGAACGAAATATACAAATACATATAGATATACTGAAGTTTATAATCAAATACCAAGGAATGAATATCCTTGGTTGAATGCTTAAGTACAAATATTACAAAACGAAACGAAGACGCTAGTCTTCAACTAAAATTCTCTCCAAATGAAAGAATCCAATTCCAACCGAGTACACAAGAAAACCGAACACTATATCGAACGAGCGCTGGTCTAATACCAAACACTTATTAAGAACGAACGCTACTGAGAAATAACATTGTATAATTGAATGGTCAATACTGACTCTCGACGACATGGTCTAATACCAAACACTTATTAAGAACGAATGCTACTGAGAACGAACGCTTGTATGATTGAATGGTCAATACTGACTCTCGACAACATGGTCTAATACCAAACACTTATTAAGAACAAACGTTACTGAGAACGAACGTTGGTATAATTGAATGATCAATACTGACTCTCGACAACATCCCTACCCATTTCATGGCTTTCATTAATCATCAATACTTTTAAACGACATACCATATTTCATCATCAACCAAATCATCAAACACAATATCATTCCAGTTCCTCATACAGTTAACAATGCAGTAACAACCATTTTTCATATTCATTCAAAAATCAACGAACATGCATCCATAAAAAGCAAGAATCTAAATCAAATTATATAAGCTTCCCTTACCTCTTACCGTGACCGAACGCTCACAGATATGGTTACTGGTTCACCTCTACCAATCCTTCTACCCTCAACGCTCAACAACTTCCAAAACTAAATCAAGTAAAGATCAAAACATTATCAGAATCACTCTTTTTAGAAGAGTGATCAACACATGAAACCATAACTTGGGTTGCATGTCCAGGAAACCACACGGTTGAGGGAGAGATGAACTTACCAGCTCGGAATCAAAAACTGATCGGTTCAAACGAACTCCCTCGATGCCGGGAATGCTCAAGTGTGTTCTGTTTGATGATCGGAGGAAGAAAAGAGTAAGATTTCGTAGAGAGAAGATGAAGAAATCTTAGAGAGAAGGAGGAGAAGAATGGAGTTTCAGAAGGTTGAAGAAGATGGTTGCATGCAGAGAGTGGCGTGAATTTTTGAAAAATTAGAGTTTTACTCCTACCGTCAAAACCGAACGGCCACTCCACTGCTCACACCGGTCTTTCACTTTTTGTCTTCCAGCTCTCCTTCCTCGACACTTGTCTTCCACTCAGCTGGGGTTTTGGGTGAATTTTTAATGGGTCTGACATAATGAATAATAATAAGTAAATTACGAGAGGGATATGCGAATTTAAAATATCAAAATTGGTAATGATCTCCAACATAATTTAAACTAAAAGTAAAATAAATACTAAGGGAAGTTTACATGAAATAAAAATATATTTTTATGTGGAAATTAATTTTTTTTCTTTTTCTTTTCCTAATTAAAAAATATTTACATAAATTAATAAAAAACTAAATATTAATAAAACTATAAAATATGTTAAACTAACAAAATATTATGTTGGGAATAACTATTAATTGGTAATTTTTATTTCCAATTTTACAATAACTATTAATTATGATATTTAATAAACAAAAAGAATTATTATTTCCAACATAAAAATATCATATACATTTAATTGCTAATTTTAAAAAATGTATTTATTGAATACATTATTTAATCATAGGAATAAGTATAGAAATTGAAATTAGATGCATTATTATTTATACTAAAATTTAAAAATATATAAGTACATAAATACAGAAATACATTAATAATAAAGTTAAAAACTATAAATAAATTATACGGCTATTAGTTTCATAAAAACATACACATATCTATATAAGGCAATGAATAGTGTTTGAAAATAAAATTAAGAGAAAGAAGATGAAAAATCAACCTCTACAAGAAATGATATAGATGATGGAACTAGAGTTTACTAATCAAGGAGATAGGTGCTTTGAGGCAATAAAATGTCAAGTTAAAGAGGAAGGTGGAAAGAGGTGAGAAGGGGAAAGAAAAGGAGAACCCATAAAATATTGCTTTTGTGCAAAAGTCTGCAACTTATCCTCGGAATTCACTAGAAACTAAGGAAGGAAGTGGTAACAATGAAACTAAGACTTGAGGTACAACGAGTACCTCGTTTGTGGTGGGAGAAAGTCGATGTCATCCCTTTATAGATGACATCATAGAGGTTCTCATCTCTACTAACCAGAAGTTTCTCAACATAGACCAATATGATGTCAATACAAACTCAGATGAGCACATTAACGTTTATGTCACTCAAGTCAATTTGTATACAACCAAGGACGCAATCATGTATAAGGTCTTCCCCATAACTTTAAAAGGAGCAGTTTTGAATTAGTTTACTTGCCTATTCCTTTTCTCCATAGATTATTTTAGCACTTTAGCAATGTGTTTTGGAACAAAGTTCATAACTAGTTGGCCCTACCACCTCACTTCTTTGGTGTTTGTTAACATAAAACAAGAAAAGGGAGAGTCTTTACATGCATTTATGGAGCGGTCTAGGAAGGTGCCCTGTTGTACTATGGGAATCAAGCAAAGAATACTAGAAGCCCAAATTGGAAGCATTTTTATCAAACATTTGAATTCTTCCACTTGTTGAATGTTGCAAAGCCTTTATTGATTTTTTACGCTACCTCTCGTGTCAAGTTCATTGTCTCATATCGGAGCAGCTTCGTTTAAACACCTATTCAAAAATCAAATAGCTTATTTATTATGAGTAGTTTACTCAACCTACAATTTTGTATTGTTTTTATCACTCATTTACTCCACCGTTCATGGTAAAATGAAAGGCATGTCGACTTCCATTTTCTTATTTATCTATTATAAAAGAAAGGATTTTGATTCTAATGAATCAACAATTCACTTTAAAAGATAAAATAAGTAATTTCATGAGAAAATAAATCTTTAAGAGTATTATAAATGTATCAAACAAAGTTGGTAACATCTCAACCACCTTGCACAAGATGTACTCGACCTAAGCATATTCATACAAGAGCAACATCATGTTGGCCATAATGATATCATATCGGTTAGTTCGTTAGCAATGGCGAATTTTGATTAAGTAAAGTCAATGGTAAAAGCATATTAGTGAAGTATTAGACAAAGTTAATTAAGATAATTAGCCACATGGATCAGGCCAGTGTAGGTAAAAGCCCACAAGCATGATATAAATAGTAAGGGTGTTGCTCCCTCCACCACCACACCCTGCTTCTTATACCTCCCCAAATTCTTTTAATTCCAATTTTATCCTTAGGTTAAAGCTTTTTTACTTTTACCATTTAGGATTTTTTAATTAATTTGAAAACCCTACTTCTATTATTTACTCACTACAGAGCTGCACCACCATCTCTCACGGATTCCTCTCTTCCTCATTTCCCTTTCCCATGTCCGTTTCACTTTCTCTCATCTCTTCTTCCTTTTCTTTCTTTTTTCTTCATTTGTCTCTTCTCCATTTTCGTTTCATTGCTTCCATTATAGTTGATCCCTAGTGTTGAGGAGCATCGAGGAGTGTGGATCCAGATTTCGTTCGGGTTGTTTTTGCCTCCATCCAAGTTGGTTTTCTTCACTGGTTTTCTTCACCATTGTTTGATTGTTTAATTTAAGGTGTATTAATGTTTTTTTGCTTCAGATTTGTGTTGTTTTGTCGCTGCTTCTGGTTCTATTGTTAGTTGCCTGAACAGAGCCCGCGAAGGCCAAAACGGATGTTGGATATCCGTTTGGCCTTCAACGGATGTCCAACATTCGTCAATGGAGAAAAATTGAAAGATTCTGGTGCCCCCTGTTCTTGACGAGAAGCAGGTATAAGAATGGAGAGTGTGGAGACTATCAGTAGTTGTGATGGGAAGCTAAAGAAATAATTGAGTTCCGTGAATCATGCAATTTGGTGGAGTGAATGATTACCAATTTTAGAATAGGCCAAATTTAGTTGGCGAAAAGAGCAAATTCATTCTGTGAAAAGGTTTCGATTAAGGATAATGAGATTCACAGGAGATAAGAATTGGTATTGATGGTGATGAAGTCCAGATTAAAGAATATCATAGGTGCGGTAATGATGGGAGAAAAATAACAAAATAAAACAAAACACATAAAATTACATAAAACAAAATGAAATAAAGTGAATAGAACATAAAATGAAATAAAATAAATCAAACACGATAAAATTAAAAGAGAACAAAATAAAATAAAACCAAATCAAAATAAAATCAATTTAAAGAAAATCAAATAAAATTAAACCAAATTAAAGCAATGAAATGAAAATGGGGAAGAGACAAATGAAGGAAAAAGAAAGGAAAGGAAGAAGAGATGAGAGGAAGTGAAACGTAAATGAGGGAGTGAAACGTAAATGAGGAAGTGAAATGGGAAAGAGAGGAATCAATGAGATATGGGGTGCAAAACTGAGTAGTGAGTAAACTGCAGAAGTAAGGTTTTCAAATTTATTAAAAAATCTTAAATGGTAAAAGTAAAAAAGTTTTAACCTAAGAATAAAATTGGAATTAAAAGAATTTGGGGAGGTGTAAGAAGCAGGGTGTGGTGGTGGAGGGAGCACCACCCAAATAGTAAAGTACACAAGGTAAATTAATTATGTTTATATGATTACAATGTTTATTACTATTTGACACTCTTGACTGACTTGAGTATCTTCTATAGGGACACATCCTTTCAGTTTTGAGGAGACAAAGACCTACAATTCTCGGCTTGAGAGTAGGAGGTTGAAGTTGTAGCGCAAGGAAGGAGTTGTTAACAAAGATTTTTATAGGGTATATTTGCTCTTGCAAGAACAATTTATATTTGATTGATTTGTGGTTTTATTTAAATGATTTATACTTTGTTACAATACTTATTGTGATTAATTGAATTTGTATGAATACATAATACATAATATGCAAACAATTCTTTGAGTTGTGTATTAAGTATTGACACATATATTTTAACAAAGATCTCATTGTTTCATTGATTATATAAGTTACATAGACAAATATATTAGGTTGTGAGAAGTAGACAAGTGAATTTTTATGAATTGTAACATGTGTAAATGTGCATACCTAATTACAACAAACTTATTATAATTTTATTATTTATGAGTTTGCATGTAGAGATTAGATAAGATGTTAATATATGATATAATGAAATTAATATAAGTCTTCTAAAAAATATTAATTAATATTTTGTTATTTGAATGTCTTTCTGTAAAAATCTATGATTATTGTATGTTAGATTTTAAATTAAATTAAATTATTGTGACTTATTAATTAAAATATATCTTTATATATATATATATATATATATATATATATATATATATATATATATATATATATATATATATATATATATATATATATATGGGGTTTGCTAAAGTGCATACGCCTGTTTCAGTTGGTACATTTTAGCAATGTGTATCGGGTTTTAGTAGACAAAAATACCATTATATATCATGGATTCTAAGTTTTAAGGTTAAGGGTATTTTAATAATTTTCATTCTCAAAAAAAAAAAAAAGAAATCCCCCAAACCCTTACTCACCTCTCTCATTCCTCTCAACCATTTCTCTTTCATCTCTCTCACTCCAACCTTGTCTATGTCATCCCTATTGTAGCCCCAATTGAAAAAATCAGAAACACTTGTCGTTAAACAATTTGCCTTTGTAAAGAGTTAAGTCATTGACATATTCACCTTTAGGCAAAGGTTCATTCAAGATCTCTTCAATTTCACCATCTTCACTAACCTCTCTAATTTCATCATCTGCATATGTTGAATCATCATCTCTAAAAAAAACCCTTCAGGCCAATTACCAATTCCTTCGGATATCATTATGCTTCTGAAAATTAGATAAAATTATATACGACAAAAATTATAAAATGAAAACTCATTATAAAATCATTTTTTGTAAGAAATTGTTTAACGAGTGTTTCTGATTTTTTTTTCCAAGCCAATTACCAATTCCTTTGATGTCATTATGCTTGTGAAAATTATATAAAATTAGATAAGACAAAAATTATAAAATGAAAACTCATTATAAAATCATTTTTTTTGTAAGAAATGGTTTAATAGCGAGTATTTGTGATTTTTTCCAGGTCAATTACCAATTCTTTTATGTTTGTGAAAATTGGATAAAATTAGATAAAACAAAAATTATAAAATGAAAACTCATTATAAAATCATTTTTTGTAAGATTGTTTAACAGTCAGTGTTTCTGATTTTTTTTTCAGTTGGGGCTACCTTAGGATGAAAGAGAAATGGTTGAGAGGAATGAGGGAGGTGAGCAAGGGTTTGTGGGGTTTCTTTTTTTTTTTAGTTTTGAGAATGAAAATTATTAAAATACCATACGCTTAACCTTAAAACTTAGAATCCATGATATAAGAGTATTTTTGTCTACTAAAACTCGATACACATTATTAAAATGTATCAGCTGGGCGTCCGCGCGTTAGCAAACCCATATATATATATATATATATATATATATATATATATATATATATATATATATATATATATATGGGTTTGCTAACGCGCGTACGCCTGTTTTTCAGTTGGTACATTTTAGCAATGTGTACCGGGTTTTAGTAGACAAAAATATCCTTATATATCATGGATTCTATGTTTTAAGGTTAAGGGTATTTTAATAATTTTCATTCTCAAAACTAAAAAAAAGAACCCCCAAACCCTTACTCACCCTTCTCATTCCTCTCAACCCTTTCTCTTTCATCTTTCTCACTCCAATCTCTTCTCTGTCATCCCTACTATAACCCCAATTGAAAAAATAAAAAACTAATTTTATCCAATTTTCACAAGCATAAAGGAATTGGTAATTGACCTGGAAAAAATCACAAATACTCGTTGTTAAACAATTTCTTACAAAAAATAATTTTATAATGAGTTTTTATTTTATAATTTTTGTCTTTATCTAATTTTATCTGATTTTCACAAGCATAATGACATCAAAGGAATTGGTAATTGGCCTGGAAAAAATCAGAAACACTCGTTGTTAAACAATTTCTTACAAAAAATGACTTTATAATGAGTTTTCATTTTATAAATTTTGTCGTATATAATTTTATCTAATTTTCACAAGCATAATGACATCCAAAAGAATTGGTAATTGGTCTGGAGGGTTTTTAGAGATATTGATTCAACATATGCAGATGATGATGAAATTAGAGAGGTTAGTGAAGATGGTGAAATTGAAGAGATCTTGAATGAACCTTTGCCTAAAGGTGAATATGTCAATGACTCAACTCTTTATAAAGGCAAATTGTTTAAAGACAATTGTTTCTGATTTTTTCAATTAGAACTACAGTAGGGATGACAGAGAAAAGGTTGGAGTGAGAAAGATGAAAGAGAGAGGGTTGAGAGGAATGAGAGAGGTGAATAAGAGTTTGGGGGTTTCTTTTTTTTTAGTTTTGAGAATGAAAATTATTAAAATACCCTTAACCTTAAAACATAGAATCCATGATATATAAGGATATTTTTGTCTACTAAAACCCGG